>NW_007578069.1:73976-85276 GCF_000690725.1 Stegastes partitus | reverse complement strand
TAATGCTAACAAGATGGCGTGCTCCTTCCTCACTCAACCCTGTGCAAACTGATGGAAACAATCATTATGTGAATAAAATGTTTTCCTTCTCAGTTCAGTCCCTCAAATGAGAAGAGGTGTTTCAAAAACAAGCGCAAAGGATATTTGTGCTATATTACAAAAAAAAGCCCTAAAACCTAAATAAGAAGCTAAATAACTCATTAAACTGACTTTTTTTTTTTAAACATCAGAAGAGTGAAGTCTCTTCAGCTGTCAGTATTAAAATAAGGAAGATCCCGAACACACTGTCACTGGAGATAGGAGGCGTCTTCCAGTGGATTGTCAACAGTTAACAAAGTGTTCAAATTGCCATTTATGGAATTTACAACTAACTGTCAAACTCTGACAGGTATGGACCAACACACCTGTAAATGTTCTACTGTCATATAATTTATAATAGATGTAGCCTCATCGGCACCACCATCTAAATAAGTTGGAACGCTGCCCATCAGCTGAGGTATGTGCAGGTTTAGACAAACGTATGAAGATGTATTCTGTGATAAAATTGACACAAACACAGTGTCCCACAGCACACACTGATTCAAGGAATCTGAGTTCACAACTCAACTAACAGCAACACGCTCTCCAATACGGCAACCACTCAAAGCTGTGAAAGTACACAAACGTGTTGATGATTTTTCCTTGTGAGTAGACTGTAAAACAAATACCTCTTTAACAGTTTAGTTTTTAACTGTAATCTTTTTTTTAAACAATGTATTGTTATTTTACAATATTTCCCTGTTTTGTGAAATTACAAATAATATTTAGCAGATTCACAGAAATAAGTGTTATTTACATGCTAATCGTTTGGAAAAAAATGTTTGTAAAATGACACTATTTTCGCTGTATTCATATTAGCAAATATTATTGTTGTTTCACAGATGTTTGCTAGCATTTGAAGGAAAAATTATGTATGTGAAGGATTTAAAAAATTTAAATATTTGTATTAATATTGTGTATTTGTTTCAAATGTTAATAAGTTTATATATATTTATTCAAAAATTTCATCTATTGACATGAAAGGAATATTTGTGAAATGATGATGAATTGGTGGTGTTTAGCATCGTTGCCTCGAAGCAAGAAGGTTCTGGTTCGCATCCCGGTGAGGACACCTGGGATCTTTCTGCGTGGAGTTTGCATGTTCTCTCGTGCAGAGTGGGTTCTCTCCGGGTTCTCCGGCTTCCTCCCACACAGTCCAAAAACATGCTGAAGTTAATTGGTGATTCTAAATTGTCCGTAGGTGTGAATGTGAGTGTGCTTGGTTGTCTGTCTCTAAGTGTAGCCCTGTGATAGACTGGTGACCTGTCCAGGGTGTCCCCTGCCTTCGCCCTGAGTCAGCTGGAATAGACTCCAGCCCCCCATGACCCTAGTGAGGATTACTGTATAGATAATGGATGGATGGATGGATGGATGTATTCAAATATAAAGGTTTTCAGTGATGCTTTATGTTTCAAAATCAGTTAGTTTTTACATTTGAAGAGTTCATTTGCAAAAACATCATTTAGGAAAACGTTCTTTTTGTTGGTTTTTTGTTGTTTGCTTGAGATAATATCAGTCAAACTGAAGTTGAGTGGATATGACTCAGTAGAAATGACCAAAACAGAGATAAATGAAGATTGATTGATATTGTCTCAAGTAGACGATGGAAAAGTGGGTTTTCTGAAGGTTTGTGAAAATGGAGTTATCTGTTGTTGCAAATGAACTCTTCATTTGCGTTTGATGCACGAGGTCAGTACTAAGACACAACTATGATGTGAGGTTAGAGTTAGAATTCACCATCAGATTTTGCTATTGATTTCATTATTGCAACACCAGATAGACACATGGCCAGACCGTGTCATGCATTGACGATATTATCTACATAAACCTTCTGTCCTCCATGTTTCTGCTTTTTGTGACAGAGAGAAGAAACTGTGGTGATCACATGAGTTTTACTGAAGAATTTTGTTGTTGTCAGCCTGTTTGATGTTGTCTTTACTGTCTATAATCTCCACTGGTGTCAGAGACTTCCTGGAGAAAAGACATACAGGACATACAGGGACCAAACTGTGATGGACTCACCAGACGTTGCCACCTCTCAAGGGTCTCAGAGGCAAAATGCCATTTCATTCATGCAACCAGATGAACCCTTGACCCAAGATGTCAACACACAATATGAAACACCACAAGCCAGATATTGCTGTAAATATGATGTCTCTCTCACTGTGAGACGACCATCAAATATGCGACTTGAATATGAGGCCTCCTCTAGCGGCACCCTCAGGTCAGACCTGCTGTGCTTGCAGTGCTGCATCTTGTTTCATCAGTCAGTCTGTCAGCTGATGTGTTTCAGATCCACGTCAGCACTCTGGAGCAACGCTGCCGGTTAATGTGTAACTGCTCTGTGTGTGTGTGTGTGTGTGTGTGTGGGTGCATTTACACAATGTACCTGACCAAGGTTACGGTGACTGATGTGTGTGCGCGCGTTTATATTCTATCATGTTCGAACTGAGCATACAACCTGAGAAGAGGCTGTTTTATTGCACTCAGGTGTGTGCGTGTGTGTTTGCGAAAGAGATCCAGAGAAGAAAAGCATAGAGTAGAATAAAGGCTGAACCAACTTGACCTTGACCCACTCTGTGTGTGTGTCACATCAGGACACAGGGTCGTGTTGACTGTCAGCAAAAGCCTGGGGGCTTCTGGGAAATATTTAAAGCCACATCGACTTTTGTCTGTAGCCCTGTTTCTCCAGCCAACTACAGTTTGGGGAGGAAATGTTGTGTTTTGCAGTGTCATGTTTTTTGGAAATTACAAAAGTTCAGTTTTCTAGATGGCACATATATGTCTGAGACTCTTCCATATGGTTCATTTTATATATTTCTGTTTTATATTATATGGAGATCTTAGACATGCAAGTCATTTTGAACAACAAGTTGGCTTGACTGAGTCTTTAGTTTTTGTCTGACGTGACAGTTCAGGAATCCAAATCCATGTTTTTGAGAGTCATCAATACGCTGCAGTTTCTAGGAGGAAACGATCGGCCATGGTGCTGCTGACCACTAGTTTCACTCACGCTGTGTCTTCTAGCAAATAAAAACACCATCTGGGCATGTTCACAGGGTAGGAAAAAAAAGTTTTACCAGGAGCAACAGCAGCCTCAGGCAACAGCAGCTAGTTTACAATACCACAGTCAGTCCAGTTTAAGATTCAGTTATTTTTCTTGATTATTTTGAAAAGCTGTCTTTCTTCAGTTTCACGGTTCCAATTATTTTCACATTAATTTATACTGGAATAAAAAACATGCAAACTTCAGCTGTCAGGTCATGTCAACTCCTTAAATCATCTGTTTAGATGGAATTTTAAAAAAAAAAGAGGGAGAGTGAGAAAAATGATGCAAGAGCCTGAAATATGTGGATTCCCCTCCAAACCTCAATCTGTTACCCAACTTCAGTACACTCTGTCTTTTTCCAACCACAACCTGAAAATGAGTTTTAAAACAGATGCAAATCTGGCAGCAGAGAATCTGACGACTGTCCAAGTGCTGTTATTGCTTTCTGTGTGTTTTTATTTTTTTAATATTTTATTTGTTTTAAGAAGCAGACTGGAGCCTCCGTTGCTTCAGTGCAGATGGTTGGTTAATGCTAAGGGAGGAGAGCCCCAATTATCTGATTCGATCAGGGATTTGAACCCACAGCTTTGTTCCTGGAAACATGCCCTGGCTTATGCTGCTGCCACAGAAACCGTTCAAACCACAGGCAGCAGTGTCCTAATGAATACCTCCAGGTTACACTGTTTTTTCCTCCTATCTTTTTTCACTTCATTTAGTTCACAACACTCAACAGAAATGGATTTTTAATGTGGAAATATGGCTTTAAATGACAGAATACAATGACTGACATGATGTTGTGTTTTGTTGCGTGTTTTGTGAGACGTTCAGCTCTCTGGTCCATGACTGCTCTTCATTCTGCAGGATTTCCAGACTGTGACAGAAACACCTGAGCTCAAGTCCCTGGCTGCACAAAGTCACTGTTTCATCGATCAAATATTCCTTGTACATGGTCAGAAACTGAGCCCAAGTCTTTGTTAGAACCATGTCTTACAGTTGGACAAATGAAACAGTTTGATTTCAGTTGTTAAGACAACAACAGTCAACTTGAATAATTTTATTCGTAAACTCAATTTGAATCACATAATTACAACTTGAATTACTCAAATTAAAAACCTGTATTACAAAGCTGAATTTGAATCGCATAATCCATCCATCCATTATCTATACACCGCTTAATCCTCATTCGGGTCATGGGGGGCTGGAGTCTATCCCAGCTGACTCAGGGTGAAGGCAGGGGACACCCTGGGCAGGTCACCAGTCTATCACAGGGCTACACTTAGAGACAGACAACCAAGCACACTCACATTCACACCTACGGACAATTTAGAATCACCAATTACCCTCAACATGTTTTTGGACCTTGTGGGAGGAAGCCGGAGAACCCGGAGAGAACCCACGCTGCACAGGGAGAACATGCAAACTCCACCCAGAAAGATCCCAGTTGTCCTCAGCAGGATGGGAACCGGCGACCTTCTTGTTGCGAGGCAATGGTGCTAACCATCGATCCACCTTGCAGCCCTTGAATCACATAACTTGAACTTGAATTACAGTTTTAATGAACTGAATTTGAAGTTAGAAATTGACTTTATTAGCTTGTCAGCCACATGACGGAAGTTTGTAGAATGTTGCACAAAAAACTATTATCATTGGAAAGGCTAATTTCTGCTGCTAATTATTTGTGATATTGTGAAACTATTTGGTAATTCCTGTTCACCTGAGAAGCAGGAGTGTAAGAATTGGTTAATTGGTAAAGATTGTGCTTTGCAGAAGTTTAATTTGTCTTAAAAATGCATTCTTAAAAAAAAAAAAGCACCATAACAAAACTCCAACTCATTCAAAACATCAACAGTATTACAACCAAAAAGAAGGGACGCGAATTTGAACAGGAGTTGCGTTTGTTGGACTCCAATTTAATTTCAAATCATTTTCAACAATGAAATGTTACACTTAACAGCAATATTTACCTTTGGTTGCCCAACCGGAACCATCACATCAGACTGTGTGCGTCTGAAAATGTGTGTATTTAATAAGCAAATATTTGCATTTGTTGATTGAAATTTTCCATGTGTTGAGGTTGAAAGTGTGTGTGTGTGTGTGTGTGTGTGTGTGTGTGTGTGTGTGCATGTGTGTGTGTGTGTGTACATAAAAGTGCATACACACGTGTTCATACATGTGTGCAGTGTACGGTCCTATTGAGAAATCCTGCTGGGCGTGTTGTTTGTGTGTACATTTCTTTCTGTGTTTGCGTGGACAAATTTTCGTTTGTAACCATCGTAGTGAGGACATTTCTGCACCGTCACAGACTTTCACTGCAGGTGATGGGGTTACAGTGGGGTTAAGGTGCAGTTGTGTGTCAGGCATTAAGGATAATGGCCTCAGAAATGCCTTATGTCACTGAGTTTCCTCACAAATTTAGAACTGTACATGTATCCACAGACAGATTTTGTGAGATGACATGTCTCTGCGTCACGGCTAAGCTCATCATCGCTGTCCTTGCCGCACCTCTCACGTGTGGAAGATCACACTGAGATCTCACGTTCTGCTGCACTGATGTCACATTTATCCACAAACACCGAATCACAGATGCTACAGATATTAATATTTACAAATAGCATCTGTTCTATGAATCAGATTTAGAGAAAACTCTGAGTTTAGGAGAACTCTGGGTTCTCTCTTCTAAAAGCAGAGATCACCTGCTCGCTGAAATACTTTTAACCAACAAACCCGGAGGCTGAGTCTGTCTCCTTGTGCTCAGCCTGAGGGAGCTGTCAGACGTCTTCTTTCATCATGTGATACTGGAGGTTTCAGGAATGTCTCTGAGTACCGACGATGCAGTGCAGCAGCAGAAGACTAAAGATTTTAAAGCTGCACTAAGCACAGTTTTTTCAGTCTTGACAAGTACTTCAGTGACGGTGTTTAGATAAACCAAATGTTGGAATGCAGTCATTAAATGCTGCTGAGCAAACTTTTTGAAAGATTTGACCGACTGTTGAACCAAAGTCCTTATTACTGGTTGGTATGTCTTATCCGTCTGATTTATGTTTTTATCTTCTGTTGCTGCCACTTAAATTTAGTTACACACAGGTTACAGCTGAATAAATATATTTAGTGTAACATACAGTAGGAATTTAGAACTGTATCATCCCTGAAGAAAATGTCTATCTGGTGAATTACTGGACTATTTATTTATAACTGGATTCTTTTCTCTGCATACTGGCNAAAAAAAAAAAAATCACTACACTGACAAGAAGGACATAAAAACACCACAGCTTGTCAAACACTGCAGCTGACAGTAGATTCATTTACTTTTTGTCAGGTTGGTGATGATAGATCTACTGTACTCTTCAACTGAAATGTAAAGCGTAAGGTGGAGCTGTGCAGCAAACATTTGGTCTGGTTCCTTCTTTACTTTTGAGCGAACAAAGCTGGAAAATGTCATTTTCAGATAAAACTCAGTGGACACACATAATTCTACTGTACAGAAAGAATATAAATGCATTTGTTATGAATGAAGGAGGAGTGGTAGCTGTTCAAAAGTCACTTTTGTTTGTCAGCCACTGAAACTGAACAGGATTTCTGGTTCTTGTTTACCAAATGAGTTGCACCTGTAAAATATGGAGTGTTATTACTTTATAAATGCCACAGTGATTAGACCAAGCCAGTTAATGCAAGCAGAGTTACTTTTTATTGCTTTACAATTGATCCACGCCTATCTCAGCAAATATGGAATCCAAAGTTGCACAGTCAGTGCTGGAGGCAGTAAATCATTCAACAACTGAATTTTCCAACCTGACAATGAGAAGGAACAGGACGTCCCTATTAGGACAACATGCAGTGACGCGAGTTTCTGTGGAAACTGACACAGTGAAAGTGAAGTTATCACGGTTATGCTTTATGTAAACACTGAAAAGATTGCTGTAAAGTCTGTTGTGCTCAGTAGTGAAATGTCACTACGTACATTCACTCAAGTACTGTCATCAGGAACAATATTTTCTTCTTTTTCTTTTCATGCCACTTTCTACTTCCTTTCCACAACATCTCAAAAGGAAATATTATACATTTCACTTTTCTACATTTATCTGAAAGCCTTCGTAACTAATTGCACATAATTGATGCCCAGAAAACAACTCACAAAATATAATGTTTTTTTTACACACTACACTACCTGAGAGTTTACTCAATAAAACAGTTAGTCAGTTGACAAAAAGTTGACAGCAACTATAATAATCTTTTACAGCACTTGTGATGACATTTCTCACTTTTTTCAGGATTTTCACAAACCAAAAAAATCTATTAATGCATTGAGAAAATAATCCACAGATCAATAATGATGATGATGATGATGATCATCATCATCATCATCATCATCATTATCATCATCATCATCATCATCATCATCATCATCATCATTATCATCATCATCATCATCATCATTAGCTGTACTTGGATCCAAAACAATCCAAAATGAGCTCCGCCTCAACCGACTTCAGTAACAACAACAACCTTCTTTTACATTTATGCATAAGTGCAAATAAGTCCATATTATATCTAATATAATATATATATAGATGTGGGGTTACAGTCAGTAACTGAGTAATTGAGTACTTGTAAGTGTAGGACTTCAAGCACATTTTTTTATGCTGATACGTATTGCATACTTTTACTAACATTATACCACAAGCAGTACGTTTACAGTGTGGTGTTACCACTTAAGTAAAGCACATCAGTGCTTTCTCCACCACTGCTTCTGTTACCTAACATCAAAAGCTAATGTTAGCATAATNATTTTTAATCAGTTATTAGGTAAAAACTATCAATTATCAAACTTTGCATACTCCTGCCACCTTACTGCTAGAAGTCATGTGGCCATCAGGTGTGAAAGTAAAAGAAGGTCATGTGTTTTAAATGGTGACAAAGTCTTGGTTTCATGAAATGTGCTTGTGTGAGATGGTGCAAAACAGCAGCAAATGACTTTATTAAACCAAGGAAATCTAACTTATCTTAATTAAATTCAGCTTGAAAACACAACTATCTTGTATGAAAGACTTCAGGCTAAATGATGAGCTAAGAGGCTACTCAGTGTGATCATCTTTCACTGTAACTGTGCCAAATTGTGATCATACTCGTGCCCATTTGTGCTAATTCTGATCTCTGTTGTTTCATATGTCAACAGTTTATATGTAGCTTTGCAACTCTGTCATACATATTTCTAATATTATATGGATGACAATCCTATGACCCAATTCTGCATCATCATTTCCACTGTGTTGCAAAAAAAAAAAAAAAGCACATTCACTACTCAGATTTCTGGTACGGAGGACCTTGGAAATCCGTTTTTCTCACAGAAACTTTGTCTTTTTTTTCTCAACGAACCACAAGCAAAATTATATTGACATCAGTTTCATTTGTATTTATTTATACAGCCAAAATTGTCTGCATGGCAACATACAGATGGAAAAGAAACTCTTTATACTATTTGTTTGTTTGTTTGTTTGTTTATTGTGGTTTGGGTGAACTAACCCTTTAAAATTGTGCAGCAACATCTAATTCCAGACAACATCTAATTCCAGACAACATCTGATCTCTTAACCTGTTAAACATGAATTTGACCTCCTCCCTCCTGTGCAACCTGCTGAAAGTAAAACCTCTCGTAACTCTGGTGTTTAAACTCAACCCCTTGACCTTTGCTCCGCTCTCATGTCTGCACATGACCTTTGACTGTGTACTTCACAGGAATTGGAGCTTCCTCTTTCTGCAGAAACATGAACGTCCTCTCTTGCTTCACATGTGAACTTTATCTTTACTTCCTCCTTTGTTGATTCTGAATAACTGCTTTTTATAGTCATGTCCTCTCCTTCAAGACACGGCACTTTGAGATTTCACATGTCATCGTTTTTATTTCACAGTGCTTGTATTTTTATTTTTATCTATTTTTTTTTTTGTTTGTTTTTAGAGATGGAAATGTTGGTACAGACTGAAATTCTTAGTGCTGATTTTAATGACAGCCCAGAGGATGATTTCCAGATACAAACCTGCAGAGGACTCCATCGACACCACATTCAGTCTGTCTGATAAGAACAGGGAGGACAAGGGAGAAACAAACAAATTAAACTTTAATGGCATTCTTTAAAAATGTAAACAAAGTTTTTACCAGCTGATAGCCAAACTCCTTTGCAGCCAAGTGGTTTGGCTTGCCGTCGTAAATCACATTTAATTGGACAATATCAGTCACTAAAGATAACATAAGGAAAGGAAAAGAGGCAGATTTAGTTTTTTAAAAATGCAATAAAAATGTCTTGTAAAGTACATGAGCAACAGAAATAATAAAAATATTCTGACGAACATTTTAGGCTGATTTAACTTTACAGTGGAAGCTTCCTGCTGTTAGCACAACTCAGGTTTAACACTGAGTTTCAAAGTCAGCTGATGAGTTGTGGAAACGTACAATCCGTGTAAGATATTTGGTTAAACGGTTCAGTAACGCTGACAAACAGTAACGATACTTGTCAACACTGCCTATCGTCCATGTGGTCCATCCACTCTGCAATGGTCGTGTCACGATGCATTTCAGAGAACGTCGTGTTGCTCCTCATTTGCATAAAGGTGAGGTCTCCACTACTGCATGCAAATGAGGAGCATTGATCCAAAGCTTCTGAAAACCTCCAAAAAACTAAAAATCTAAAATAAGATTCAGCAACTTTTCTGGAATGTTTTCAGAAACACATTTTGGTGAACTGTTGTGGTAAAAGAAAATGTTTCCAAACGAGTTGCCATGTTGGTCCGGTTTGAAATCCAGGAGCAGGCAGAAGCTTCATCCAATCAGGTGCAGTGTGTGTGTGTGTGTGTGTGTGTGTGTGTGTGTGTGTGTGTGTGACGAGCACCTGTCAATCATCTGTCGTGACACTGTCAACTTGTACATCCATTGAGCGTTCAGTGTAAACACAGACATTGTTAATGATGCTAACTAATGCTACCTTGCGTACACTTTCTTAATATCATGTGGAAACTATTCCCCCTCCACCATCATGTAGGGTCTTCTGATTACTTAAATGCACCTTGAGAAGAGAGGTGGCTTCAGGAGGACACACGTCTCTTCTCAAGATGCTGCACAGTCATGGATGTGAGTTTGATGTAACAGTTGAAACAGCAGGAAGTCATCAGCATCTTGCCTAATCGCGTTGTCGTGGAATGAAGGATTTTGTATTTGCCGGCTTCACCTCTTTCTTTGTCATGTCTGTTTTGAATCCTCACTGGGAGGAACTACAAGCAGGAAACCCAGAAGTGGGGAGACATGTTAGCAAAAAGGCAAGTAAGTTTATTTATGTTTCACCTTATCATACACAGAGCTTATTCACAGTGCTTTACATGCAGAGTTTAAAAAAATGGAAAAAGAAAGAAAAAGAAAAGAAATTTTGAATTTTGCTAATAGATTAATTAATTAATAATTTAAACTGATTAACAGCTAAAAGGAAAACAGGAAAGTAAACATATGCAAAAGATAAAATACATATAAAATTGAAAAACCTGATTAAATTCTAGTAGATGAAAGTGCAGAGAAGCATAATAATAAAAACACCCCATGGTTTGGTTTTTACTCACATATTCACAGTTTAAAGAGTCAGTTTTTTATTTGACATGAACTACTTCTAGTTGTGGCTGCTGTTGGAGCTAAGGCTGTAAAAAAATTGTATTTTAATTTAGAATTTTACATTTATTCCAAGGCAATAGAACTTCAGTTTTTATAACTGTTTGTTTGCTTTTGAAGCAGCTTTGTGCTTCACTTGGATTTATTTACTTTAAACTCAGTTTTTGGTGTCTTCCTGCTCCTAAATGCTAAAAATTCTGGTTTCTAATCATTTCTGTCAGCTGTATGGTGCCGAGCGGGTAGCGAACAGGTTTTTAAAAATATTTTCAGTGAAAAGAAATCTCTGCCTGCTGCCACTAAATAACACTGTGAAAGAGGTAACAGTGAACCACAACAGTCACCAGGTTTCCATTCAATCCTTTGATGCATATTTTGATGTATTTTATCAGTAAAAGTTAATAGGACCAACAACAACAACAAAAAATCCACAACATAAGATCTTATTTGAGTGTTTTAATGGGATTCATGTTTACTGGAAACTTCTTTTTCAAATACATTCTGACATCATCAACATTTATCCCACCTGAT
>NW_007578069.1:61119-73238 GCF_000690725.1 Stegastes partitus | reverse complement strand
TGAAATAACTGTGTTAGTACAAGGACGAGTAAAACATCTGGTTTAAGTTTCAGCATTAGCACAAATTATCACAGCTTCATTTAACTGTAAACTTCCATCCATCCATTATCTATACACACGTAATCCTCACTAGGGTCGCGGGGGGCTGGAGTCTATCCCGGCCGACTTAGGGCGAAGGCAGGGGACACCCTGGACAGGTCACCAGTCTATCACAAGGCTACACTTAGAGACAGACAACCAAGCACACTCACATTCACACCTCCGGACAATTTAGAATCCCCAATTAACCTCAACGTGTTTTTGGACTGTGTGGGAGGAAGCCAGAGAACCCGGAGAGAACCCACGCTGCACGGGGAGAACATGCAAACTCCACGCAGAAAGACTCAGATTTGGACCTTCTAGCTGTGAGACCACTAAACCACTGCACCACCCTTTACTGTAAACGTCACGAGTCAAACCTGCAAACTAAGTAGAAATAACATTTAAAATGCTAAAGCTGAAAGTAAACGGTGTGTTTCTGTGAACCAATATGTGAGATTGTGTTTAAAAATAAAAATGTACGTCAGACAAAGGATTCACAAGCGGGAGAGCAAAGACACGTCAGGTAACTCACAGCAGGTCACCTGGGAGAGTGTGTGACAGCGACACAGCACACACACACACACACACACACACACACACACACAAACTCACTGAAATGTACGCAAAGCAGCTCAGCAGAGTGTGTGACAGCGTTCAACTTTAAAGGTCTGCTGTATGATATGCATGCATGTGTGTTTGTGGGTGGCGTCTGTGAAGTGTGTGTTTGTGTGTGTGTGTGTGTGTGTGTGGGAAGGGGGCGGTGGGGGAGGTTCAGGTTCCAGCCTGCTTCCAGCTGAGGTGTGACTTGGACTTCACATGTCAGGCAGAGTTTTCTTAGAATCGCTGCTGGTGAGATTTAATGCGTCCACTGTTTCTCTGCCAGCAGCAGCACACACAACGAAGAGCTGACTCAGGAAGAACAATGCAGAATAAAACACACAAACACTCACAGCAGAAAAACTCAACTTAAAATCAAACAACAGTAACCTTATGACCGTGGAAAAAAAATAGGGCATGCCTTCTGTGTGAAGCCACGTCATCCAGTTGTGTGTGTGTGTGTGTGTGTGTGTGTGTGTGTGTGTGTGTGTGGAACTGAGCGTTGAAAGTGAACAGAGCGTATGAGGATGAACATGTGAGCTGATCAACATGTGTCCGTGTGCCTCAAGAACACGTCACAAGTATTTCTGTATGCGGTGTAACTTTACAGACAACTGCGTACACATCATGCTGCTTCTGTGTCACAATAGTTGTGTTTTCATACAATAATTAAAAATGAAAACAAACAACTTTCCCAAATTATGCAAAGAGAAAAAAAAAAACGCTGGCATGAGGTGGTTTTTGATACGATAAAGAATTCATCATTCATTGGAGAACATTAACTGATGAGTTGTTTCTGCTTTTACAGATTCCAGACAGCATGAAACATGTCCGATACCAGCTGCCATGTGAGAAAAATCACAGTTTCCTCCTTTGAAAACAATTGATGAAGACATCTTTCTCTTTTTTCTAATACATGGACCAATTTTTTAGCACTGGGTAAACTAGAGTGTGCTCCAGTTTCCATTCTAGCACACTGTATGGTATGCTAGAAATAGACTTAGTGTGTCCCAGTACATACTGTGTCAAATGCAGTACGCCTAAAATACCTGGATGTCTTACTACAGCCAGTCAGATTGCGACAGTCACAGCTTACGCACTTGGGCAACATTGTTGGTGCCCTTCCGTTAAAGAAAGAAAAACCCACGATGGTCACTGAAAGAACTTGAAACTGACAAATGTAATAATAAATAAAAAATGACTGAAAACTAACTCATGCAAATCAGACATTGCTTTTGAATTGTGGTTCAACAGAATCCTTTTAAAAACAATTCATGAAACAGGCCTGGACAAAAATGATGGTACCCTTAACTTAATATTTTGTCGCACAACCTTTTGAGGCAATCAAATGATTTCTGTAACTGTCAGTGAGACTTGTGCACCTCTCAGCAGGTATTGTGGCCCACTCCTCATGAGCAGACTGCTCCAGTTGTCTCCGGTTTGAAGGGTGTCTTCTACAGACGGCATGTTTCAGCTCCTTCCACAGATGTTCAATAGGATTTAGATCAGGGTTCACAGAAGGCCACGGTATTCTCTGAGCCATTCTTGGGTGTTTTTAGCTGTGTTTTGGGTCTTTATCCTGTTGGAGGACCCATGACCTGTGACTGAGACCAAGCTTTCTGACACTGGGCAGCACATTTCGCCCCAGAAAAAAAAAAAAAAACTCCCACAGAATCAGGCTCAGGAATGGCGGCTATCTGCTTCGACCGGTTGGGGTGTGAGTCGGGGGGATAGAAGGTGGAGAGCAAGCAATACAAACAGAACAATAAATGTTTTGGAGGTCGGTGAGGCCAGCGGCTGCAGATCAGACACGTGAAGGTCCAGATCCAGAGACACCTGTAGAGAGAACAAGCACAGGACCTCAGGGGCAAGTTTCAAGAGATTCAAGACACTCTGTGCTAGATGCAGCAAAGCAGCCCAGGACCATAATGGAGCCTCCTCCATGTTTCACAGCAGGGACAGTATGCTTTTCTTTGCTTCAGTTTTGCGCCTGTGAACACAGAGCTGATGTACCAAAAGGCTCCAGTTTTGTCTCCTATGTCCATCGAACATTCTCCCAGAAGCTCTGAAGCTTGTCAACATGCAGTTTGGCAAATTCCATTCTGACTTATTTATGAGTTGCTTTCAACAGTGGCGGATGGTGTGACCTGACACTGATGTACCTTGACCTTGGAGTTCACCTCTAATCTCTGTGGAAGTTGTTCTGGCCTCTT
Source organism: Stegastes partitus (assembly GCF_000690725.1). Lineage (NCBI taxonomy): Eukaryota > Metazoa > Chordata > Actinopteri > Pomacentridae > Stegastes > Stegastes partitus. Next base: position 70,347 of record NW_007578069.1, on the reverse strand, counting down.
TTGTTACCATTCGTATTTTCCGTCTCTTCAATTTGTCATCAATGTTCCTCCTGTGGCCACGTCCAGGGAGGTTGGCTACAGTCCTGTGGACCTTAAACTTCTGAATAATATGTGCAACTGTAGTCACAGGAACATCAAGCTGCTTGGAGATGGTCTTACAGCCTTTACCTTTAACATGCTTGTCTATCATCTTCTTTCTAATCTCCTGAGACAACTCTCTCCTTGGCTTCCTCTGGTCCATGTTTAGTGTGGTCCACACCATGTCACCAAACAGCACAGTGACTACCTGTAACCCTATAAATAGTCCAACTTACTGATTATAAGTTTGCAGACACCTGTGATACTAATTAGTGGACACACCTTAGTTTAACATGTCCCTATGGTCACATTATTTTCTGGGGTAGTACCATCAATTTTTACTGGGTCAGCTTCAGTAGTTTATTTTTTTTTTTTAAATAATTCTGTTGAACCACAAGTTAAAATCGATGTCTGATTTTCATTGGTTAAGTTTCAGTAAATTTTTGTTCATTTTTACTTTTGTCAGTTTAAAGTTATTTCAGTGACCACCGAGGGCTTTTCTTTCATTAGTGGAAGGTACCAACAGTTTTGTTCACATGTGTCAGTAGTAATATTATAATGAAGTAGAATGTCTCAGTTGTATGCACTACGTGGTGGTGATGGTAGAACACTGTACAAATACAGAAGAAAGTATTCATTTACATGTTAGCTGCAAACAAAAACAGACCAAAACTGTACAAAATCTGTACTTTTACAAATGTTAATTTGCTCTTTTACAATGTATGACGGTAAAATTACTCTATTTTTACTGTATGTAAATCAGCAAAATGATTATTATTTTACGAATGCTTGCCATTATTTGACAGAAAAATATGTATCTTAAGGATTTTAAGATGATAAATACTTTTACTTTACAGCTTTTCTCTGTTTTGTTAAATGACAGATAATACCTAGTAAAACCATAGAAAAGAAATTCTTCATTTACATGTTGACTGTAAAAACAAACAACAACAAAAAACAGGCTAAAGCTGTAAATAATGTCACATCAACAATCTGTATTTTTACAAATAGTAATTTGTTCTTTTACAGTACATGACCTGAAAATGACTGTTTTTGTGAGTGTGTTTAAATCAGCTAAAAGTTCAGTATTCCACTGATATTAGCTGTTATTTTCAGTGTTTTTATAGTTTTTGAACATTACAGGGTTCCAACTTGCTTCCAGCTAAACACGGTTGTTTTTTATTTCACAGTATACGTATTAAAGGAGGTAAAGTATGTCGTTTTTTCCATCTTCCTTTATTCTGTTTATTCACCTAGAACACAGTCTAGTTTATTTTCTCCAAAGCAGTTAAAGAAAACAAACCTTTATTTTTCTCTCTTTTTACATTTTTAGCCACATGTTAAGAATTAGTTTTGAACTCACCAGCAGCAGCACTGTTTGTCCTTTATATCCAGCTGTAGTTTAGGTTGTCTGCTGTGTTCTCTTTAAACATTGTCCTGACCTGAGCTGACCGTGTGTTCGTGCAGCAGTATTTGTAATAAAACTGTCCAGTTAACATATGCTGCTGCAGTCACTCCTTCCCTCACATAACCTCGACACACACACACACACACACACACACACACACACACACACACACAGACTTGGCCTCCCTGTAGCTGTAAAAACACAGATTTACATAACACATCTCCACCTTAACGTCACAACTGAACCCAAACTTTATCGACCTTTACCTAATTCTAACCTGGATCTAAAGATCTGTCCCAAAATCTCTTCACTTGTTTCCAGAGATGACCTCACCAACAGCACTGAAATCTGACCTCACGCACACACTGACATACGACTACACACAGCTTTCACACATGTAAAGCATCTCATTCCCTCGCAGTTTCACTTTCAGACGAAACTCAACAAGCATTTTTTTTTCTTTTTTTTTTTTCCTAAAAGGCAACGTGAACACACAGCGAGCAGCTCCAGCGAACACTAGGAGCATGTTTACATTTGTGAATGAAAGACTCTCTCTCTGTTCTCTCTGTCAGAGGAATGTATTCTTGGAAAGTCTCCAGAAGCTCCTCAGTGGCGGGAAAACACACACACACAAGCGCACACACACACTGCAAAAAGTGACGATGCCGGAGCGCAGCTTTGTTCCGAACAAACACTAGTGATGAAGTTATGATAAGATATAAGTTATGGACGTCACCAGAACAGAGGAATGTGGGGGGAAAGGTGCAATCTGCAGCATTTTGAACATAAATGTGGCTTTAATAAAGCAGCACAGAACTGTCTGCTACAGTGGAGTGATGTGTCTCCACAAAATGATGTTCCTATACTGCTCAGATTATGTTTTGAGGGGAACATAATTTTACTTTATATATGTAAATAAGGGCTGCAAGGTGGTGCAGTTGGTAGCACTGTTGCCTCGCAGCAAGAAGATTGCCGGTTCGCGTCCCGGTGGGGGCACCGGAATCTTTCTGCATGTTCTCCCCGTGCAGCGTGGGTTCTCTCCGGGTTCTCCGGCTTCCTCCCACACAGTCCAAAAACATGTTGAGGTTAATTGGTGATTCTAAATTGTCCGTAGGTGTGAATGTGAGTGTGCTTGGTTGTCTGTCTCTAAGTGTAGCCCTGTGATAGACTGGCGACCTGTCCAGGGTGTCTCCTGCCTTCGCCCTGAGTCAGCTGGGATGGGCTTCAGCCCCCCCGCGACCCTAATGAGGATTAAGCGGTGTATAGAAAATGGATGGATGGATATGTAAATAAACATAATTTGTTGACCTGTGACATCAGAGGAGAGCCGGTCAGTTTGTCTCTTCTTGTTTACTTTCGTTCTTCCCTCTTTCTGGTTTGGTTTAAGCACAAAAACTACACGGCTAGATTGAGGAAGATATCACACTTTTACATGTTAGAAGCTTTGATAGGGTTAGAAAAACTGTCATGGTTTGATTCTTTCATGACAAGCTTCTCCTCCATTCTCTGTGTTCCCATGGTGACGAGTTCCACCCCATCTGGTGAATGACTGAAAAAAGAAAAACTGTTAAAAAAACAACTTTAATAAAGAACACATTCATGATATGGAACTATATATCATAAACAATTATAAATATTATGATTGTGGCAACTTTAGGAGGCTGATAAGTGACAATCCAGTGTGAGCAGATCGGGCTCCATGAAACGTGGCAGCTATTTAAATCAGCACGTGTATAAATGCACTCACATACAATGACAACACTGCAGCCTGACATGTAGGAACCTATTGTGCGTCACTTCTTGCAGTGTGTGACCACCCACACACACACACACACACACACATGCTCTCGCCCAGCTGCTCCTGTTTCCCTGCTGCTCGCTCGGCCCCTCCCTCCTCGGCTCCTCATTGGCTACAGGGCTTTGGCGGGCTTTTCTGCTCCTCGTGACTGCCGCCGCTGTTGCAGTCAGCGAGGCAACACATGGGAACAAAAGTTCAGCAGGGTGGTTTCCCCGGCGACGCATCCCTGAACACAACCTGCTCTGTAAACGGGCCACCGGCCTGAAGCCAAGAGGCTGAAACCAACAGCGGGACCAGAGACAGGTTCACAGATGGATGAGTTCAGTTTGAGTCCACAGAACAGAACACCCAGGAGTCCGAGAGGGAGATTAAACCAAAATACTGCTCTGAATAAGTGTGTGTCCTCAAAACACCGCGGGGCACATGTCACACATCTGCCTCTGTGTTTATGATCAACAGGTTTAATATGAAGACTTCAGCTGCATCAGATCAGCAAAAACAATAAAACATGATTTAAAAAACATGTTAAAGTGAGACTGTGATGACTTTTAACCTTCTAAACCTGAAGCTTTTCCTGCTGTGTTTCTTTTTTCTTTTGCTCCTGTCATATTTGTACTCACTGTAATGTAAAGTCCTGCACCTCTGTGGAAACAACACAACCATGGACAGAAGGAAAGAACTCAGAAATGTCTTCTGTGCAGCTTGACACAGTTATAATACCATAAATTATTTTTTAAAAAGAATGAAGCTGAATTTTTTTGATTATTTATTTTGAAGAAAATTGTCTTCCCAGTTTTGTCTTGTTGCTGTTGGGTGCTGCAAAGACTCTGATGGCTTCATGATTGCTGTGTGGAGCAGAATTTATTCATTTTTGGTGCAAATCATGCATTTTGGACATTTTTTTTTTAATGAGTTACAAGTTTAAGCTCAGATTTGATTACGTTTCCTGACAGATCGTCACATCATAGGTGATTAGATGAAGGACAATTAAGAAGCTGAACATCTGATTAGTCCTTTTTTTTATGATTTCTAGCTTTGATTCGGTGATTTTTATTTTATTTATATATTTTTTTAAAGCCAACATGTCTTTCAAAACCATCAGCAGGTTTTGGGTTTCAGAGGGTTAAAAAGAAAAACTCCATCATAGATTAAAAGCCTAATCCATAAGCAAGAAAACACACCTTTGTTTAGTTAAAGACGCTGCGGGCTGTTGCAGCTGCATCCTTACTTGGTCTGGCAGGACCAGCTGCTTATGCTGGCTATTGTTAGCTAATGTTATCAAGCTTATCCCGCTGTGTACAGTGACGGACATTCCTGTGTCGCTCTGCTAACGTTATGACTCTTCTCTGCTTATGCTTTATGTAAGCATTTATCCTCATCCTTTAATTACCAGCAGCAACCGGTGATTACTCACCTGAGCTTCTGCTTTCACATCAGCTGTACTGCTTTGTGGCTCGGAGCGCTAAGATTTGACTCCAACTGGGAAGGATTCGTCATTTACTCAACAACCGAATGAGAAAAGCAAACACGCTCCACCCAGCAGCTCATCCTGGATGTCAACCGCTTTTTTCTCACCAAGCAGAAGGATCCTCTACAAAAGCAAAACAAACTTTGGACATGGAAAGAAGGGATTTTTTTAATTTTAATGTTTCAATTACAGATAAATTCATGTTCATACTGAAAACACACAATTCTTCTTCACATGGGCCAATAAGCAGGTCACTTTTTGAAGACCACTTGTTTGCTGCATTTATATTTTTTTTCATAAACATAATAAAAATATTGTGTTGGTCTTGAAATTGATCTTGTTCTGTTTTTCTGCCTTTGGCCTCGGGGGTCTGGAAGAGTTACAACATTGCATGTATGCACCAGTGCAATTACAATGTGTGAGTCTGTGTTGTGTTAGTTCTGCTGGATGGAGCCGGCAGGAGCTGATGTTTTGGTATCGGCTCAGTTTGACCTGCGAGCCTGCCGTGCTTTAGCCAAATGTAATGACAAGACAGATGAATAAAGTTAAAGTAGCTCAAAGTGTCCCCTGTCTGCACTCTGAGCCATATCTGTGGATTTGTATTACTGTAGATTTACCACAAGTTGTCTGCTATAGTATGTCATTCACACAGACAGACTTTTAACTGTATAACTGTATAAATAACACAAATAATACACTTTTCAAAAAATTTATTGTAGCTACACTCTTAATTAATAGCAAATGTCTGGTTTTATTTTAGTATTTACTATTTTTATTTTCATTATCGAATAAATTAAGTACCAGGAAAATGCTCCGTTCTTGTTTGATTTGATTTAAAAAATGTAAATGTTTTAGTACATTTTCCCCCCATGGACACACTGTCAATCAACACAGACTCTCTAAGGTAATGTGCTGCCAGTAGTTTATCTCTTCTTCTACAGATTGATTTTTCCATTTGTTTCACTAAAGATATACTTTTAAATAACAGAAAATGTTCTATTTATTACTATAGAGTCATCACTTATTAATACGTCCATTAAAAATAAAATGTTCATTTCCGTATTATATTATAATAATATGTAATATTAACACTAATATCCAATATATATTCACAATATTATGTATTGGAGTTTTGCTATATTCACCATTAAATATAGATAATGTCCAGATAGTGAACAACCAGCACCTTTACTCTTATTTTCTGGATGCATTTCATGGAGTCCAGTGATGACACAAATATAATTATTAGTTTAACACAATATTTCTTACACTGCAGCTAAAATGCAACGTTTCCCCAGCAGCAAGGCTCAGTTATGGAGAAAGTAAAAACTCAAACAGCTTTCTTGTGTGAGGATTTGGCTGCTTGGCCAAACGCTCATTCATCTCATAGTTTCACAGTAACACTATTTATTTATTGTTTTGGCCTTTTTGCCTTTATTCGATGGGAAAGTCAGGAGGAGGGAGAAGAACCTGCAGGAAAGAGTCATGAGCAGGACTCGAACCCGTGACCTCTGCATCGGGGACTACAGCCTCTGAACATGGGACACCAGTTCAACCAGTTGAGTGCCAAGAACATTATTTTTACACCCCAAGAAGTTGGAGGAGCGATGATAAAGAAGTGCTGCCAGATTAACATTAGGAACCAAAAATACACGACCAATTAAAAAAACTGCATATCTTTAACGAACAAATTGACATTTTGACCGAATGCTGTCGAAACCCTGACAAGTTTGGATTTAGTGCTCTGCCAAAATAACTTCCCACCCAAAATCATCTGCACGCACTTAAATTCATATTTAAAGTGGCAAATGTGACCACAACTCCCACATTACAATCCAGAAGTGCAGCTCGGTGGTCTATATTTAAAGGATGAGTCCATGAAATATGACAGAGAGCTGGTGGAGCTGCAGCATGATGTGGGCAGATTATTTTAGAAGCAGGTCACTTTACTTACCTTCTATGTTGCCATTACATGTTATCAGAGTTCACATTTAAAAATACCTCGACCTTGTAAAACCAGATATCACTTGGTGCTGTTCAAATAACATATCATCATCAGCGTAACCGGGCTGAGGTGGAGAAGTCAGCTCATTCATGGATATTTTTAAATCGAGGGTAGAAATGAGAGCACACATACTACCTCTTCTCTCAGAGGAACATAAAATGAGTAAATACACTTTCTGCTCAAACATCTCTGGTTTTCTTTATTTCTTACAGCATAACAGCATAACAATTTTGGAATTAATACATCAACTACTGCTGTCGACGCACTTTCAGCACATTTTTACATATATTGAAATTTGAAGCTATGTTTGAATGATGATATCTTAGAAACTATTAAAGATAAAAGTGTTCACAGTTATTTCTCATCATTACCACTAATTCAGAATCTGCAATCCAATAATGGAGTTAACCTCTGCATTATCAGTGTTTTTGCTAAAGATGGGACTTCAGTTGTTTTTGTATATTTGAACCCATAATCAGAGACTATTGGTTCTACTTGTTCAATATTGCAGATTCTAAATCAATGGCATGATGAGAAATGTATGACTTCAATAAAACATAATCAACAAACAAATCTCCTTTTAAATATATATATAGTTCCTGATTTTAAAAAATAAATAAATCACAAAATGCCGATTTTATATGCTAGAAGACACATCAAGCATGAAATAGGTCACCAATGCTATGGAGGAGCCTTTCTACAATGAAAAGGCAGCAGATGATGACAGATTTAGACCTCTGGGTTTCACATGTAACAGATCTAAAAACCCAACCCTGTCAACTTGCAGTGTCGAATTTTCTCTATCATTATTTATTTTATTTATAATCAGTTTCCTGTTCGAACACGTTTGGCTAAAAACTTCCATTATTACCACTTACAGCAGCAGAGTTGTAGGTAAGCTGGCGTGCTTGAGCTGCAGTGAGAGAGGCGGTGATGAGGTATTTTAATGCAGGGACAGTTTCGTCTATTGAATAACGAGGAAACGTGTAAAATTAGAATAAATTTGGGAATGTATTTTAAATCTTTTGACGCTAAAAGTTGAAATTTTCCATTTTTGTTTTATAGATATTCACAAATACAGATTGCTTCACATTAGACATGGAAATTCAACTGATTTTAGTCATTTTATTGATATTTTTATATACGCACTCCTAAATTATGGAAAAGAAACTGCAAAACTAAATTACATAAAACTACAGATTTATTTTTTTTAACTGTTGCTAACGAGGCCCTGAGCTGTTCTAGCTGGTTGGCTTCATTCAACCACCTCTAAAATGGAAAAGGCAGCTGGTCATCAGGTTTGTCAGATTGGCAGCAGGATGGGAGGAGTTTGCATTTACTCACTTTGTGTTACTGAAAGGGGGGAAAAAAAGAGAGAAGAAAAAGTAAAGGAATATCAGCGTCAGATCAGTGCGAGCAAACAGAGTGAGGTGAAACTTGGCAGAAAGTTTGGAACACAATGACGTCTGTGTTTACTGGACAGATCAGAGGTTTTTGTGTTCAAGTCAACGGATCAGAGGGAGGAGAGAGTGAGAGGGAAGAGGCCGACCCACCGAGGACCTCTGCTGGTGAAGAGAGACCATCCACAAATTTAAAAAACATTAAATCACACCCAAACGTTACCTTCTTTGAACCTCGCACTCCACATGTCTCTTAAATATTCTAGTTTTGTTTAGTTTATTTCCACTTGTTTAACTGTTTTTCCCTTTGCTGCTTTCTTGGTAGGACTTTAGCATTTATAAATGTATAAGCAGTAGATAAACTGCCTTGAGAAACACATAATGATAATTTATTTCCTTTAATAATGTCCCTACTTCTTTAATTACAGCTGGTTTTGTACACCATGTTGTGCTTCTATCTGCCTCTAAATTCTCACGATTTTAGGATTCATCTGTTTTACGTTGCTGCCTTGTAAAGCACTTTGTAACCTGGATTTTGAAGAGTGCTTTATAAGCAAAGATTATTAGTAATGATTTTATTGTGAAGAAAAAACATTCTGGTCCCACGAGACAGGTCAGAATATTGCATTAGTGTGGCTTTGAAATATCAAACATAAGTTGTTTTTTAGAGGTGGGAGACAAATACATGTGTGCTTAATATCAGGGGGGATGTTTCCCCTGCCACCGTGAACAAGGATATCTGTATTGTTTGTTCAGTCATTTGTAGTAACTTTATAAATGTGTGCATTCATTCCAAGCCCTGAATAATCTGCCGTTCATTCACAATGCTTACCTGACCACCAGCTCCAGTGGCCTTTAAATGATGCCCCGACTCTGTGATCAGTGGTGTTTGTGTGGTGATTGTGCAGATAGCTGGGAGCTGATCAGTTTTGTGTTAGACAGCGCTCATTCCCTACTAACTGCTCTCATGACTCTGTCCAGGCTTTTTCCTCATGAGATCCCATCACGACTGAAGACATTCACACACGTTTATACAAGCAGAGGGACGCAAAATGCACTCAGATGTAAAAA
>NW_007578069.1:0-60184 GCF_000690725.1 Stegastes partitus | reverse complement strand
CCTCAACATGTTTTTGGACTGTGTGGGAGGAAGCAGGAGAACCCGGAGAGAACCCACGCTGCACGGGGAGAACATGCAAACTCCACACAGAAAGATCCTGGGTGTCCTCACCGGGATGCAAACCGGTGACCTTCTTGCTGTGAGGCAACAGTGCTGACCACTGCTCCACCTTACAGCCCCTCAAAAAACCATGTTTTTACATTTTTTTTGGAAATATATTAAAAATCCTAAACTGAAGTAAATTATTGAAGTATTCCAACTTGTTGCTGTGGCTCCAAACTGTGCTCAGTTTCATGTTGTTTGTTTTAACCCTCTGACCTCCAAACAGTTCCTGGGTGTTTCTTTTTATTTGCTCCTGACACAGTTTTACTCACTGTGGCCTCATCTTTTGTTGCCTTGTGTCTCTATGAAAACAGCACAACCATGACTAGAAGGAAAGAGAACTCAAACATCTCCTTTGACACAAGTACGACGCCATAAAACAGGAAAATCTAAATGAAAGTTGGATTTCTTTGATTGTTAATTTCACACAAAAAAGAGAAAAACCCTGAGATTAACATGTAAAAGGTTAAACTAAAACAAAAAGTGACTCTACATACGACAGACGTTTTAACATTTCTTTTTCCATATTTGCCTCCGATCTGCTCTGTGTAAACACAGTTCAGCCAAAAAGTCCCAGAATCTTTGTCACTTGACTGTTGATGACAGCTGATTCACTCAAGGGGCTGCATCATTTTTTATTGTCTTGACAAAGCTGGTTAGAGCAAATGGTATATTTTAGGTAAAATGTTTTATTTGAGATGTGGAGAATAAAGTCATTTTAATGAGTAGTTCAAGTACCGCTGGGAACTTTCGTTGATGAAAATGCTTTATGGGTTTGTTACTCCAAACATCCCTTTTGCACAAAGTCGATTAAAAAGAAACGTTGACAATAAAGTTTGAAATTGTTCATTGTGCCAAAGAACAACTCACTTTAAGAGCTGACAAGAAAAGCTTTAATGTGAAAGCATAAAATTTAACACCTTATAAAAGCTCTTCTTGTCTTCCCGGATCTTCACTTGTCCTTTCAGTTAGACATTGAAATGAGCTTTTGTTGGTTTCTACGTACACAAAATGTGCATTGAAATAATGAATCCATTTTAAAAACTGACCAAAAGCTTGAACTTATATATATTTTACTTTCCATTTAGCCTTTATTTACCCAAGAAAAGCCTCACTGAGATAAAGAATCTCTTTAAAATGGTTTAAAGTTCTGACAGAAAGCCAGATGCTCTTTTTTCCTCCGGATCCCTCCGTTATCTGTTGGACTCTCATGGTCTTGAACTTCCTTTATTCTGCCGCTGTTTAGTTTTAGATAACAGGCAGGTTAGTCATACTTCACATTATCAGCTCACCTTTAATGTGACTCACCTGCGCTGCGACCGCTGCTGTGTGATCAGGAGTCGTAACAGTTTTCATGCTCAGTGTTTCCTTAACTGTTTAACTGCTGCAGTAACAAGGTGTGAGTCACACAACGTCATAAAATGTCCCCATACTTGTATAAGCAGTGTTAAATTTTAATGTTAGACTCTTAAACTGCAGTAAAGGAAATCGTTCAGGAAGTCTCTGCCCATAAAGATTCAGATGTTAGCTCTTGTTTCTGCCATTTTATGTATTATCTTATCAACTGGCTGCCTGGAAAACTGCACACCTGTCCCTACAAGCACAGAGAAACACATCCATACCCTCCTAATGGAAACAAAACAAGGTAATATTCTTTTTCATGTGCTATGTGATTAACCAGACAGCTTGTGGCTTTAGTCTCTGAAACCAGCAGCACAAGGTGTTACTGGGCTCACATTTTACATTGAAGCATCTTTCAGAACAAATAACCACTGGTCGGCCGGTTTGATTCCACTTAAAGAGATGTTGTGGAGTTCGCTGAAATCACATAAAGATCCCTTTCTCTGTCAAAAATATCAAACATTTGGTAAAAGAGTGTTTTGAAAAATTCCTTTAATCACGGTGGATGGGATGAAAGGTTTGCTACAGCTGACTCATTCACTAGCTTGCTGATATAAGCAATGCTTTTTTTTCTGTCACTAGATTTTTTTTGGGTCACTTGTTAAACATTTGCAGCGGTGGGAGAAGCATTTGTGACGGCCCAATGTCAGCTGCTACCACTGAGGCCTAGAATTCCGTTTACCTGTTGGTCCCTGAAGGCATCAGGACGGCCCATAAAGTTGCTCTCTCGCTCATTGATTCTGACCCGGCTCCGTTGGTGGTGACACGTCTTTCTCTGTTACCTTTTTGCTTTGTTTCTGCCCCACAACACCTCACATCCCATCATGTTCACTCATTCACACCAACACTACTGATACTACTGATAGCCACACGCCATGCTTATTATCATTTGTTAAATGGTTTGCTTTTGGTTATAATAAATGTCCTTATTTTGAGTTAAAGCTGTGTTCCTTGCCTTATTTGTTCTCACCCACGAGCCAGGTTATGACACATTCAAGGCCACTTCTGTCACTGTTGTACTATCACACATACTATTTTTTTGTTTGTTCTATTGTTGTTGTTGTTTGTTTGTTTGTTTCGTTGTTTTTCTTGGTTTGCAGATGTTTTGGTCATAGTGGAACATTTTCTTCACAATAACCACAGTGCCCAAAGTGAACATCTACACAATATTTCTTTTGTTTAACCAACAGTCTAAACCTCCAAAATGTAAGAAAAAAAAAAAAAAAAAAGCAGCTGAAATGTTTACAAAAAACAAGAAGCAAATCCTCACATTTAGAACAATGAAATATTTGGTGTCCTGACACGGACGTGAGTGACTGTGTGAGATCAGAACTTTCTATTACTTCTAAATTTCCTTCTTCCAAATTAAATTTTCCACCATTTTTGAACGTCCAACAATTCCCACAGAGCTCTGAACTGTGGCGATACCATTAAAGCTAATGGTGACGTTAGCCGCATTAGCTGCACAACACTAAGTCCAGCTGCTGTAGTGATGTTTCAATCCCAAAAAAAGTACCGTAATTTCTGGACTATAAGCTGCTACTGTTTTCACACGCTTTGAACACTGCAGTTAAAACAATGATGTGGCTAATTTATGGACTTTTACAATTTTTATGAATTTGCCTCAAGATGAAAGTGACATTGAGAGCGACAGCGAAAGAGAGACTGAGGAAGTGTGTGACGAAGTGATTCTGAGGCTGTTCAATTCTGACACTGAAGAAGACGACTTTAGCGATCAATGACTTTTTCTATTAGGCTACTGTATTTTATTTATTTTTTTTATGTTACAGGCACTGTTCGGGGGGAAAAAAAAGCATTTACTGTATGTATTTGTGTATGTTACTGGTAGCTATTTAATTAAAAGTTTAAAAAATCTTTCTGTGTAACATCTTTCTGCGTAAATATCTCATGTTGCAACGTGGACACCTGCGGCTTAATGTGCGACCTATATATGTACAATTATTTTCTTTTTAAAGTTAGTGGGTGCTGCTTATATTCAGGTGTGCTCATAGTCCGAAAATGACGGTAATCCACTGAGTCTTCAGTTCCTCACATGCCGAGAGTGCATGGAGACTCTTGTGACCACTCTTACAAGCAACATTTTGTGAGCTTTGAGATATTTTAGAGTTGAGTAGAAGCAGCTTGAATAGCAAATAAACCTGATGGACTGAGAGTGAGCTTTTCATTCTGAATGGCCAACAGAGAGAACAAACACCTCCCACCTCATCAAGAAGAACTTGTACTGCTGCACAATAAAGAGTGGGCTGACTTACAGTGTACATTCTGGTACTCAAGCTCTACAGAAAAGAAGCAGCACGTCATCGAGACGGCTCAGTGGATTGTTGGCTCGTCAGTGCAAAAACTGGGTCACATTTAGTCGAGCAGATTCTGCAGATGAACCGTCAACATGAGGAAAGAGCCCGGTCACCCCCAGTTCACCTCCCTCCCCTCAGGCAGACTCACACCCGGTCAAACCAGATATTATAACATTTTTTAATCTTAAGGAAATGTTTGTTTTCCTGGATGATGCAAAGGAACATTTTACTGCCTTAGAAGGACAATAAAGTTGATTGTTTTTATTCCCAAGTATGATAATGTGATTAATAGAGAAAAAGGAAAAACAGCCCTCTGATTACATGAGCTCCTCAGTAATCTGATAAAACACTGTAGTAGAGAAACAGTCTGCTGGACTGATTTACATTAAATTACAGTAACTGTGGCTGAACTCTGAGGTTCAGTGTGATGCTCATGTCACGGTGATCAGACCTCAGTAGCTTCACTGTTTCTGAAAGAGAAGGAATCATCTCAGCAGATATTTGTCTCAGTGAAATGAACAGAAGCTGTTAAAAACCAGAGAACAGAGACATGAACTGAACTGAGCTTCATTCATTGAACTGAGAGATTAACATCAATCAGTATCAGTGTTCTGTGGTATATGGTTAGCTTGGTTTAGTTTCTATCTGCTGATCAGTACTATCTGCAGAAACCATACCAACGGGTGACGTCACGGTAGCTACGTCCATCTTTCTTATACAGTCTGTGGGTCAAACAGACTGAGGAACAGCTTCTTCCCCAGCAGAGAGCCTGAACTCATCACTCTAAAATAAATAACTGAACAATGGACACTTTATAAATGCACCTTACTGCTCATTACATTACTGCTGCTATTGTGTACATACTCCTGTAAGTATTAGAGTTTATATATAGAGAGAGATATGTATAAATATAATGAGACATTTTCCAAACAGGGTCCACTATGATTCATACTGCCACTGTAAGAGATTGCCAACAGAGTTTCATTGCATTTTCATGTACATTGATGATGAAGGCATCTTTAATCTCTAATCCTTAGTGTTTCCCACCACTGCAGCATGTGTCAATCGCATCATAACAGAGTTTAAAATTATCTCAAGGCAGTTTACAGTCCAGTTTGAGCTCAACTCAGCTGAAATCATCACAAGCTAATGTCCTGCTCACCACACACACACACACACACACACACGCATATGCAGGTAGGATGTGTCATCGTGCTAAAATTAGCCACTTACCTCGGAATGCTAAATCACTTTCAGGAACAGAGAAAGACACGCTGCCTGTGTGTGTGTGTGTGTGTGTGTGTGTGTGTGTGTGTGTGTGTGTGTGTGTGTGTCCAATCAGATCAGTAATTGTCCCGGTGACATCACAGTGATGCAGAGCCAGGGACAAATGACGGTGCAGATGACACCCTCATCTATCACAGACACACATTTTATTTCTGTCTCAAGTGGCAACATCACAGATGTTTTCTTACACATCTGCAGCAAAACCTTGTGACTCATATGAAGTCATTTCAACACATTAACCCAAAACGAGAAAGCAACTAAAATTAGCAGTAAATCTAAACACAATTCCTTCTTTATAGATAAAAATATTTGAAGACATTAAGAATAATACATTGAGTTACAAATTAAAAGACAAACAAACATCATCTGTTAAATGTTCACCAAAAATAAAAATGCACAAAATAAACTAAAATGACCGACAGCAGAATTAATATGATAGGATCATCAGTGGAGGGTCACATGTTTGGCTGAGGTGTTCTTCTGTCACCTGTCTGCTTTAGCACACACATTGTTTTAGCATTTTCAACCAAATTAATGTAAGAAGCACATTGCAATGTTTCTGTGCTGTCTAACAACTCTAATCTGAATAGCTATCATCATCATCTTTATCCTCATCATTCTCATCTTCATCCTCATCATCCTCATTATCATCATCATCACTGGCATCAGTGTTGTCACTGTCACCATTATCGTCATCACCATCATCCCCATCATCATCATCATCGTCATCATCATCATCATCGTCATCATCATCGTCATCATCATCATCATCATCATAATCATCTGGCAAAATCTTTATTGGGACTTTATCTCTATTGTTGATGTATGGAAACAGCTTCCCATTGAAGTCATACCTGATTGAGCGTATGCGTATGTCAGTGTAAGGATCAGAGAAGGACAGCTTCTGTTTGTCACAGTCCAAACTGACTCTGATCTGCTCAAGTTTCTCCTCCACTACGAGAACTTTTGACTTTGCTGGCAGAGAGACAGTTTTATATTCATCGTTAGCAAATTCGATTCCCAATAGCTTAGATTGGATTTTTCCTTTCCTCTTGACAGACTTTGCTGTCACTCCCAGAGACCAGTTTGAACTGTCTCCAACATCAACATCCCAGCTGTGAGTCCCTGAAATAAAGCCCTCAGAGCCCAGAACAGCGGTGAAAGAATCAAACCTCTCTGGGTTTTCAGGAAGCTGCTGTTTCTCACCATGAGTCACGCTGGTCAGATCTTCAGACAGGATTAGTCTGCAATAAGCAGTGTTTGGATCCAGAGTCACAGGAGTGTTGGAGACCATCCTCTTCATCTTGTTCCAGATGTTGAAGCTCAGGTTGCCCAGATGTTTGGCCACATCTATCAGAGCTCCTGAGTGCAGCTGTGGATCATCCAGCAGGGGGCGCTGCTGGACTCTTTCCACTGCAGCCTTGTAGTTCTGCAGGAATGAGACGTCTTCAGCTCTCAGCTCCTCCTCTGTGGCTCTGATTGTATCTGACAGAGATGCTATCTCTCTGCTCAGAGCTTCAGTCTTGTCCTTCATCCTCTGACTCTTCTGCTCCTCTTCCTCCCTCAGAGCAGTGATCCTGGCCTCCTCTTCCTCTTGTAGAAACTGTTGAAGCTTCTTAAACTGCTCCTTTATCTGCCGCTCTGTGTGTAGAGCCTGGCCTTTAATGTGTTCTGCTGTTTGATCATAGTTTCCTTTAACTTTTTTAAATAGCTTTAGTTTCTCCTTTATGGGTTTCAGAGATTTCTGGAGCTCCTCTCTGTGATCCTGAGCAGCTTCATCAGTGGGTCTGAATTTGTGCTTGTTGTGTATTTTTGAGTCTCTGCAGACGACGCACACCGGCTGCTGATGATCCAGACAGAAGAGTTTCAGTTTCTCAGAGTGCAGACTGCAGAGAGCCTCGGATCCTGCAGCAGCTCTCTGATCTTGTTTCAGTGAAAAAGCCTCACACAGGTTCTTTAAAGCCAAGTTACGAGGTGGATTGCTCCTTGATGATCTTCTCTTACAAATTGCACACTGCTGTGTTTGCTTCTCTCTCCACCATGTCTGCAGACAGGCTTTACAGAAGCTGTGGCTGCACGTCAGGACGACAGGATCTTTGAAGATGTCGTGGCAGATGGGACAGGAAAAATCCTCTTCAGATTGAGAAGCCATTTTCAAAATGAGTGAAGCTGAAAACAAACCAGGCAAAGCACAAAAATAAAAAAAATAATTTAAAAAAAGTCAGTATGAATCCAATCCGCACTCTCATGAAGACTTTGATTTTGTTTGTCCTTAAATCTGTTTGAATTGGCAGCTGCTATTCCAGAGTTTCTGTATTCTGTCTTGCAGCTGCTGTCTTTCAGTAGCAGTCTGAAGGTTAGTCTAAAGGTGAATCACATAACATGCGCTTCTGCTGTCTCCTCCCAAAGGAGCAATGTTCATTTCCTGCATGACATGTCAATAAAACTTTTTCTGGTGTATGCTCTGTCTTTCCTGTAATACCCGTTTTCCACCAAACCAGTTCCAGTGCTAGTTGTGTGCTAGTGCCTGACTTGGCACCAGTCCTTTCTGTTTCTTGTAGAAACTCTTTGCTGTGCCAGAGCTAAAAACCGACTACATCAGGGGCTGGGGGCGGGGTTATCATGACCAGCGAGAATGATGGAAACACAGAATGGGACACACAAGTGGTGGTTTATGGTGTTTTTCACCAGGACATCCTGGTCCCATCGCAGATGTACTGGAATGAGTCCAAGGACACACGGAAGTTTTGCACAAACTGTTGCACAATGAAATCTGATGCAATTGTGCCCCACCAGCAGCACCACAGTGTTGGAAAACAGTGCTTTTATTACTTTGGTGTGCGGTCTTCTCATGAGCACACCAATGTAAGAAAACATCACTTTCATCTTTGACAAATCTGACATTAGAACGCCCTAGTTTACTCTTTTTAAAGTCATTTTTGGTCTGAGCACCGCGGCCACCAACAGCAGCTACTGCAGCCTGCTATGTGGGGCGTTCAGGGAACATCAGTAAATTGATATGTTCTGCTGTGAGAAGTGTGAACAAATGAGAAAGTTGGTCCCACAGAAACTTAGTCTGGAGTCCTGTGTGGACTTCCGTGTGGCGCGAGCGCTGTTCGATAAACAGCTACGTATGCAGTGGCGTATGTCGTGGCTCTAACTTGGCTCCTTGCCAATGGAAAAGCAAACAGGTTCTTAGGAGGTGCCAGGTTGGAACTAACTAAGCACTGGCACTAGCATCAGCACCTGGTTCTTCTTAGTGGAAAGGGGGCATGAGAAACCACTTTGCCAGGTACCGTGTTTGGACTTTTTTGTCAAAACGTGTTCTGTGCTCATGTTTTTTAGCTGCAGAATACTTTGACATTTTGATAAAAATAACACTTCTGTTCACAACTTTGTCAATGTAGAGATATTAATTTACACCATATATCACTGGAAAAGGTGCAGGGAAGTGATTCTGTTAGAGAAATGCAATTATATGTACGGCAACAATGTATTCATATTCTAGATATATGTTTATATGAAATCTAGTGAAACACAATACTTGAGATAATATCCATCCATTGTCTATACACCACTTAATCGTCACTGTAATTGCGGGGGGCTGGAGTCTATCCCAGCTGACTCAAGGTGAAGGCAGGGACACCTGGACAGGTCAGCAGTCTATCACAGGGCTACACAGAGAGACAAACAAGCACACTCACATTCTTTAGATAATCTGATTTTTTTAATCATTTACAATATTCAGCAAAGTATTACTGTCCAAAAAATAGCTTTAACACTTAACACACAAGACTAAACATTCACCTGGTTGTCTCTGAACCATTTCCATGTAACTTTGCCCGTATGCTTCAGGTTCATGTCTCTTTTGGAAAACAAATGTCCAAAGTCACATCTCTCTTTCTGACTGCATCAGATTGTCCTCCAGGATTTCCCTATACCTTACTGCATTCATTCGACCCTCTACCTTTATAAGCACTCTCAGTCCTCTTGCTGAGAAGCATCCCCACATCACGATGCCACCACCATGCTTCACCATGTAGGGGGTGGTGTGTTTGTAATGATGTGAAGTGTTTGTGTCTGCCAAACACAGCATCTAGTCTGATGGCCAGAAAGGTCCATTTTGGTCTCATCAGACAAAAGAACCTTCTTCCAGTTGACTTTACAATCTCTCATATGCCGTCTGGTGAACTCAAGCTGAAATTTAATGGGACCTCTTTTCAAGTGGACTTATCTTTGCCACTCATTCATAAAGCTTTGAACGGTGAAGAACGGGTAACAGTTGTTGTATGAACTGTCTCTCTCATCTCAGCTGCTGAAGCCTGTAACTCCTTCAGGGACTCATAAGGGTCTTGGTGGCCTCCTGTCTCTGTTTTTTATGGTCAGCCTGCTCGATGCAGATTTACAAGCACCAGATTCCTTCCATTCCTGGATGATGGATTTAACTGTACTCCAAAGGATATTTATACTGGAAGTTTTCCTGTATCAGTCCCTGACTTGTGATTTTTTTTTTATTTTATTTTTGTTACTTTTCACAAAGTTCCTTAAAATGTTCTATTGTCTTCATAATGTCACACCCAGGAGGACTGACTCACCAGTGACTGGACCTTCCAGGTACTACAATCCCTTGAGACACATTCACTACACTCAGATGATCTCCATTTCACTATTTATGTGTCTTCTAACACCAACTGGTTGCACCTGTGTGGGGGTGAATCCTTTATAGGCACTGTGCCCATGTAGAGCTGCCAGTACGGCCCTCGTTCTGTCATATATCCATTAAGGATCCTCATATACATCAATAAGCCACAACATCAAAATCACTGATGAGTGAAGTAAACAATATGATCTCATTTCAGCTGCATGTCAGTGGGTTCGATGTATTAGACAGCAGAGACTTTTGATGAGGACTAAACTGTGATGACTACACGACTGGGTCAGCGTATTTCTGAAACAGCAGCTATTATGTGGTGTTTCCGAGTGCCCATGCTAACCCCTGAACCATAATGATGATATTTATAGAGTGCTTTTTAAAAACATTTATACACTACAATAAATGTCTTACACATGTAGATAATATTTCCACCTTAGACCTTTCACTCATCGCTTATTGTCTACAATAACAGAACAGTAAACCAAAGTTCAGTAAGATAAGATGACTCTATTAATCCAAATGGAAATTCTTGTGCAGGACATTGCTCAGAAAAAATAAAATAACATAAGAAATGCAGGGAATAAAAGTAGAAACCAGTAAGACATAATGGCGACACAAACAAGACGACAATAGAAAAGCAATGCTGGCAGTCAGTGGACCAAAGAACTCTTATCTCTGCAAAAGATTAAATCAAGAGCCTGCAGACTCTTCCTGAAAGTCCTCAGCCTGCTAAACAACATATCCTCATACATGAGTACACACATGATCGACTGCAACCTTAACCTAAACTTCAACTTTCTTCACTCTAAGATGGAACGATTTATGTTTTGGGAACTTACTTTTCGCCCCCAAAAAGGCACTCTGCACGTCTTTATCAAAGGCCAGGACCACTGCAGGTTATAGCAGCAGTGAGATGTAAAAACTGAGGAATAAACAAACAAGTTTGGCATTTTGCTGAAGCCATTTTGGTCCATTGAAACTGCAAGTGGAGAGCAAGACGGGAAATCAGCTGAGAAGTTGAGGGAGTGAGAATGAGGGAGGTTTTCTAAGCAGAGCCACTGGGCCCCGGTGTGGCTCATTTACTGATGGCTTCATCCAGCGTCTGCAAAAGAAAACACAGGGACGCCTAGTGTCCTGGTGGAGCGTCACCACAGAGCCCTGTCAATGTGAATCCTGTCAATTTGAGTCCTGTCCATGCAAGTACTATCAATGCAAGTTGTGTCAGTGCGAGCCCTGCCAATCAATGTGAGTCCTACCAATGCAAGTCCTGTCAACGTGAATGAGTCCAACCTGGTTTTAACCTTTAATTGGAGTTTGAGCACCTGCAGAAGGTCTGAGCGTTTAACAGTAGTGATCAAACCTTGAACAATGACAGTTCTCAAGCAGAACATCTTGACAGTAGAAAGTGTACAAGGAAATCCCAGCAGAGGACATTCTCGTAGATTAATGGTAGCAACTGGACTTGCTTGAGTTCCTTGAAGACGTTTCACCTCTCATCCAAGAGGCTTCATCAGTTCTGACTGATGAGTTGGGAGCTCCAGATACTTATATCCTTAAGGAGCCATTAACACCTGAGTTTTGGTTTCAATTGGGGGTTTGTTGCTCCTCCCCCTACTGCCACTATGGGGTTCGTTGGGGTATTTTGTGGCTAGGTGTGAATGTCATGGAGGAAAGTGCATTTTGTTAAGCACAGTTTAAAGATTTTACTTGAAAACGTCCATATTGTGCAACTTTCTAATTCGGCTCTTGTACATACAGGTGTCTCCTGCCTTCACCCTAAGTCAGCTGGGATAGACTCCAGCTCCCCGCGACCCCAGTGAGGATTATGCGGTACATAGATGATGGATAGATGGATGTTGTACAAGAATATATAACTTTATTTGTCAACTTGCAGACATCTAGTTTTGGGGGTTATGCATTGTTTTGGCAAAACTGGTGAGTCAAGATGTAATTATTAATACTTTTTTTCTGTAATTTTACTAGAATCTGTGATTTAACAAAACAGGGACAATCTATAATATGTACACACACACACACACACACACACACATACACACACACAAAATTGTTGGTAGCCCTCGGTTAATGAAAGAAGAACCCACAGTGGTCACAGAAATAATTTGAATCTGACAAAAGTAATAATGAATAAAAATTCTATGAAAATGAAGCAATGAAAATCAGACATTACTATGGTTTAACTGAATTATTTTTTTTTTAAAAAGTAATGAAACAGGCAAGAAATTATATATATATATATATATATATATCATTTTCCAGTCTGTAATGTATTTTATTTTCTAATAATAATAATGGCAAATATCTTAATATCTTAAAACTACTGATATTTTAGATGGTTCAGATATAGTCAAAATAGTATCATTTTATAGTCAAATGTCAAATTATCATAAAAAATAAAATAAAATAAACTTCTGGATGGTTTGTCAAGCATGTTTTGTTTTTTCCATCTTTATTTTAACAAAAGAGATCATTTCTGGTTGTTGTTTTTTTGAACTGTAAAATAAGAAAATAATTTATAAGTGGAATGTTAAAAAAAAAAAAAAAAAAAGAGTTTTTAAAAAGAGTTTAAAACTATATATATATGTATATATATACACATATATATAGTTTTAAACTCTTTTTAAAAAATACTTTTACTTTTAGCTATGTAGTCAGTTGTAGAACTCTTCCACTAGAAGTCCATCACATGATCAGTGTCTCGGTTACACTGTGAGCACAGAGGCTGCAGTCGGATCTTTTTATTCTTGTTTCTCTGTGGTGAGTCATGAGCTGTGCATGGACGCTCTCAGGATGATCTCACTGTCATCCACTGAGTCATCAGCACACACACACACTTTATGTCAAAAATATGAACACAAACACACAGACGAGCACATTCTTGGGGATGATGGATGTGTCATATTTGTGATCTCTCTCATCATGTTGCAGAGATGAGCCTCTGTCATTAGTCACAGTGTGCATTTGTGGGGGAGGAGGGGAAAACCTCCAGAGGTGATGTTGCTCTCAACCAGCAGAGCAACCAGGTGGAGTTAGCATCAGATTACTGAGTCAGGAGGACAGAAAACAGTTCTACAACATAATAAGAACAAAACAAAACATCTACAATCCTAATCATCACATTTTTAGTACGATTCCTGCTCAGCCGTCTCTGGTTTGCCTGATTTTTATAGCATAAAATATGGACATTTTAAAAGACATGTATAATATTTAATCTGACATTTCAGATAGTTTCAGAGATAAAAGTGTTTTTAACAGTTGCTCTTTGACCCACTTTCAGCAAAGTTTTCACACATTGAAATTTGAGGTTATGTCTGAACAACAATATCTCAGAAACTATTAAAAATAAAACTGAATTTTTACTGTTATTTCTAACCGTGTCATTGATTCAGAATTTGCAATATTGCACAAGTAGATCAAATAATCTCTGATTACGGGTTAGAAAATTGAAGCTGCCATGAAAAGTCCCATCTTTGAGCACACTCTAACAAAAACATGACAGTACAGAAGTCAGCTAGTGGTGTTTTATGAACCACATAAAAACACTTTTAAATATGAAATACTTGGTCATAGAAATAAAAATGAAGTTATTTTTGGTTTTATTTTTGAAAGCACTTTGTCCTTTTATCATTTGCAGTCATTAAAACAAGCTGCTTGCTAAGTCTTAACAACTTAATGTTATAACTGGGAGACATTTTTTTACATAATTTGTACTTTCACTCATTTTTAGCTCATATAATATTAAAAAAAAATAATATTCAGAACTTTCATTGAATTAGGGTTTTGAACACAGATGTTTGCTCTCAATAGAGTATATTTAATTACATTATATTAGTGTGTAAGTAAAAGATCTGAGCGCCTCGTTCACTACAGCTGATGAAACTGGATGAAATAAAACCTTCTGTGACTTTGCACTCCCACTCCACCACAACTGAGAGGCAAACACTGTGCTTTTTATTCCACTACATTAGTTTGATCACTTTAACTACTTGTTGCTTTGCATATTCAGATTAATAACACAAAATGTCATCAGCAAATAAAAGATCTTTGATGTTAATACTTTTGTATTTAAGTAAAAACTTGAATGTGTGACTTTTACTTGTAGCTGAGTGTATCTATGTTGTGATGGTGTTACTTTTAAAAGTAAAAAATGTGTTTTCTAATCTGTGGTAGTGTTGCTTTTACTTAAGTACAAGATGTGAGTGCCTGGTGATGACTGTGTGTTTGGATGAGCTTTGTGTAGCTGCACTGCTGTGGCCTGTTCTGCCCTCTGCTGGTGCAGACAGGAACTGCAGCTGGTGCAACACCAGTGCAACACACTGGACACACACTCAGAGAGATTTGTGCAGAGTCACTGTGATGTGAGTCACTGAGCAGAGAGTCGGTCTCCTTCAGTTTGCGGGTCAGCGTGAGTCATCGCGTCAGTGTTTATGTAACCATGACTAAGCACTTCACTGGACCGACTCACCTGCTGCTCTGTCTGGTAAAAGTGAAGGTGACTCTGCCGGCCTGTAAACAGCCTGATCCCAACTCATCTGGATGAAGGAGTGTGAGTGTGTGTGTGTGTGTGTGTGTGTGTGTGTGTGTGTGTGTGTGTGTTTTTATGCTTCTCAGGACTAATTTTAGTTTCACAGAATTTCACAGCTTCAAATGGCTGTTTGAGGATTAAGACTTGGTTTTGGGAATCAGGTTCTGTTTGGGACTGAATGCGTCGTGTCAGTAGTCGCCCTCACAAAGACAAAACATGCATGTGCTTGTAATTTAAGCCTCTCGCCTGCCACCTGTTGCCCCTGAGCATCAGATGACTCTGAATAACACAAAGCAGGGCGAACAGAGGAGCGAAGAAAAGAGAGAAAGAATAAAAAAAATGAGTCATTCTGGTTGTCGTGATCAAAGGAGAAAGAAGTGAGTCACTCCTTCAGTCTGTCGTCTGGATGCAAAGTTGTTCAGCTTTGATCTGCATCCTGGAAGACATCAAGTTCAACTGTTCCAGGAAACATAATCATGAAAAAAAAGTGAAAAAATATACAGCAAAAGTGAAAGATGACAAAAATAGAAGTGGGAAAGTCAACATTATGTGATAACTCAAAGCTCTGATGCCACATCTGTATTTATACATTTTTAATTTTCAATTTGTTTTAATGGTGGAAACAAGTTTTTCCTCTTAGAAATGGAACTAAATATGTGAGACAAAAAGTGGAGATCTTTCCATTCTGCTGTCATTAAAGCCCAGACATTGATGAAGATGTCTGCACACCTCTTTCTTTAATGACAACACCATGTAGTGATGCCACTTCTTGGTCAGGGTGACGTTGATCTCTTAACAGTCACAATTCTGGCACTAATTTTTAATGATGCTCTTTCTTTTTGTCCTCTGAGACCAGACAGACTTTTGCTGCTTGTTCTTGTGTTCTGAACTGAATCAGTCCTGTACCTGTGATGAGGCTGCCTTTCTTTCAGTCCAGCTATGACTTGTTGCTAATAAAACCCGTCTTTGCTCGGAACAACACTCTGACTTTTGACACTTGTACTGACCTCTGATGCCATGTTTCCTATTAGTTACTGCATTACTAGTTGGTTATTGTGATTTCAGATGTTATTAAAAATTTGATCAGTTAGATGTTCAGTTTCTATGCCACAAGTCAAAACCAGATTAAAACAGATTTGTATCATTTACACTTTGTCACCTCCCGCCTGGAGCCTGGAGCCCACCTGGACCAGCTTCCCTGGACCCTGTAGTTCTCTCTGCCGCCGTGCTCTCTAGCGAGCAGCTCTGAATCATCTGTAGTTGTGTATTCTGAACGTTTGCTAGTCTCTGATGGTAGTGTAGTCTGTTGTGTGTTACTCTGTGATTTTTAGGTTTTCCACTCAAGTAGCTTGTAGTCTGTGTTGAGTTTGTAGTTGTGAGCTGATAAGTCCGTAGCTTGGTTCTGGTCGGTTTATCCTGGTATTTCATAAAGTTCTCTTATGTTCAGTGTTTATTTCGTTCCTGGTTTTCACCGTTCACCCACAGAGGTCGCTGTTGGACCGACTGAGCCTCGTCTCCTGCCCAGGCCAGAGCTCAGCAGCAGCTTTCCCAGTAGTAGTAGATCAGAACTGGGAATTCAGATACAAACTAAAGGACACACACATTTTGTTTTTTCAGCTCTAAGGAACCAAACAGGAAGACAAACCACAAGTGAACCTGACAGACCCCCACCTGCAGCGCATCTTGTCATCAGAGGAGATCATCAGGTTTGAGGGTCAGTGAGGTCGTCAGCATGTGTTAGTCAGATGGAAAACAACTCGTTGCTATGATTGTGGAGTGGCAGCACGTGATAACAGAGGAAACGGATCAAAACTCACTGCTGCTGGTGGCTTTGGTGGATTTGTTCTCCTCCCTGCACGGCCTAAATTACACCCCGAGGATCATCTGAGTCAGAGGAGCCTCATCAGCCCTGAAACTGATCTGATCAGGAGTTTGTGTTCTGTGTTTTCTAAGGTGGATGTTGGAGGTGGAGCCATGCAGAGGGGAAAAACAGCAGGCTGTAAATGATAAAGAGACTGTAATCAATATTTTTGTCAGATCAAATAACAATGTGGAGGATGAATCTCACCTGAATCTGCTTCAGTCGCTGTCACAGAGACTTTCGGTTTATTGTTGGCTGCAGATTCACTGTTTTGAGTCAGTGTCACTGCTCTTGTTGTCAGAAAATACTCTTAAAATAAATGATTAACTATGCATCATTATGTATCATCATTACATAATCAAGAAGTGTATATCATAAGTTGGGTAAATTACTGAAGAAAATGAAGTTTTGCTGTTTGTGACAGATGACAAAACATGAACCACTAATAACTTATGAGAGTTATAAACTGCTTAACAGTGTTTCAGCATCTTAGATCTGGAACTCATGGATCTGCTAGTCGTATATGATCATAAATCGAATACCTTTTGCAGTATTAATATGTCTTGTTGGGCATTTCCCCTTCTCTGCACTTTACAGATAAAACAGTTTAGTGTCTCAGTTATTAATTTGGGCTATTTTCAGCTTGAACATCCACTAAAACTAAACTCAGCCTTCAGTCAGTTCATCCATTCCCTACAACCTCCTGATTCCTTCAGACTCCTCTCAGCTTTGAGGTTTTTTCAGGGATCCACAGAGTTCCTGACCTACAACTGTCCAGCAGGTGGCAGCACCACAACACAGAAGACACACCTTCAGTTAACTCACAGGAAAATAATCAGGCTTTTTATGGTTTTAGTTTATAATCAGATTAATCATGTTTGAGACTGTTGTTCACCTCAGGGATTGTTTTCCACTGTGTTAGGACACTTTACAAAGAGTCAAGTATGAAAAAAAAGCCGTTCTCACACGTTGGATGTGTCACATTGCAGCGTCATCAGACTGTCAAAGTGGCAGCAACAGTACAAACAGTCCACCAGGGGATGTGTAATACACAACAGTTCACTAGTGAGTCCTAGTGAATCCTAGTGAGGACTAAGTGGTGTATAGATAGTGGATGGATGTTGCAATGCAAAAAACATAATTCGATCCATCTCATAAAGTATGACTGGCTCCATACTCTACATTTTTAACCCTATTCAGGACTTTCATGTTGGTACATGTAGAAGGTCTTTCGGGGTCCATTAGACCCCAAGAAAGAATATGTGCAGAATATTTGTTGGTATTCATTAAAAACTTTTATACTACGTTAAATACATTTTTCCTGTCATATCGCCTCTTTCGCAGCTTCAAGTGTGTAATTCTGGTGAAAAAACAAAACAAAAAACCATTAAAAACTTTAGGTTTCTGCCTCAAAATTGTAATTTCAAGATATTTGCTCTGAAAGAACCTATCATAAACCAAAAACGTAGATACAACTTATTAAGTTAGTGAAATTTTATTAAATCTATTTTTGCTACTCAGCCAGTAGTAGCTGAACTATTTCATCATCTATTATGTCAAACTATTTTTTTGACTTTTCATACGAGAAAAGACGACATTAGAAGACGATTTTATTAGTGCTGTTATTCTACAGGTATAAATGATGTTTGGTGCTGCAGCTATTTATCAAACTCAAAGGAAAGAATCCCAAAGAGCTCGAAGCAACAAACTAAACTGTCGACGTTTTGTCAAAACCCGGATTACAGTCTTCATTCATGAGTCTCGCCTGCTCTGTCTTCATCACAGTAAAGTTAGATTTTATGAAATGTAAAATTGTAGATGAATGTAAGAAAAGAAAAAAAGTGTTTTATGATTTTGGCACATAAACCGTACAGACAGAGTAAACACACGACACAAAGAGACGCCACAATCAGCTTTCATCATCATCATTGTAATTATTATTATTATTATTATTATTATTGATCCCACAGCGAACGTCAAAAGATGAAGAACAAAACATGTCTACATTCTGCTGGTTCATGTTGTCCATTAAGTCCTTCGCTCGCTCCAACAATCAGACGTCCAATCAGGCTTCAGATCCTCAAACATCAGGAAGTTCACCGCGTTCACTCCTTTAAAGCTTTGCTACAAAAATACGACGGCCGACAGCGGCGTCAGATCTGATCACATCGTCGGATCAAAACAAAAATCAACAAAAATACAATCAGGATATGTATACATACATTTGTATATATAGATTTCGATCTCTCCCGGAAATAGAAGCGCTAATATATACATACACGACTGCTGTGGGTCCAATCAGACAATCAGTCAACTGAACGGAGACGCTCTCGGGTGAATCACAGTGCAGCAGACAATACAAACACTCAGCTGCAGAATCCCAAAATACACACAAATTTATCTTAAAACAGATCAGAGCAACGGACCAGAGACTGGACTGCATTTCCCAGCATGCAGCTGTTCTCTGACGGGCAGCTTCACAGCAGGGTCGTCGCCAGAACTTGAGCAATGCTGATGACCTGAGCTCAAAGTGCAACCAAACTCTGTTACATTTTTTGAAAGTATTTCATAATGTACGGATTAAACTGAATGATGCTTCCTGTCAACGCTATCTTCCTGCATTACACCCTCTGCTGCCGCTTCAGGTGTGTAATTCTGGTGGAAAATGCTAAATAACTTTAGTTTTCCACCTAAAAAGTCAAATTTTAAGATATTTGGTCCTGAAATACGTCAGCAACAACCTGAAAAAACACGACATTAGACTGTAAAATGTAGAAAAAATAAAAGTTAAGGCAGTTTTAAAGCAGACGTGTGCTGGTTGTAGCTTCTTAACCAGTGTTCACGTGTGTTTCATCTTCTCTAATCTTAAACTCTGTTTTTTGACTGCTGACAAGAATAAACAAGACTGCTGTTATTAGTAATTTTGCTATTTTATAGATGAAATGTTTCATGGATTCAATAAAAGCCACATTTAATGAAATTCATTCGCTGCAGCCTGTATACTCTTGCTTGTCATTTTAACCTCTTATATTCCCCCAAAGTGTAACCGACACGGACATGAGCTCAGTTTCCAGTTGTAGCGACGACCCCGTTTCCCAGCATGCTCTGACAGCTCAACACGCCAAGTCAGCCGGCAACTTCTAGAGGCAGCACGTCTGTGTAGCTGCAGAAATCAGGCAATGGTTTAAAGTCGTTTAATCTAATCTGCATTCGTTTAATGATTTTGCTCTCACAGCTGAAACTATAGTGAGGAAATACGCTAATTCAACTACTAATAACCAACTCTTGTTCCTATTTCTTCTGCCTCTAATACATCGGTATAGTCACCTTTTTTTTTTTTTTTTGGCATTATAGCTTTTGTCATAAAGTCATTTATGCATTCTTTAATAAATAATCAAAGAATTCAACTTTTGGTTTGTAGTTTATTTTCATTTCAACTGTATCACGCTGCACAAAAAGAAATGTGGGAGTTCGTTCTCCTTCTACTGATTGTTGTTCTGTTTCCATAGAGGTGCAGGACTTTATATGACAGTGGAAATGAGCCCACAGTGAGGAGAAATGAGCTGCTTTGAGTTCAGAAGGTCTGGATACAGATACTAGAGAGGAAATCTAGCATCAAATAAGAAATATACGAGTATGAAGGGGGCTAATAATAAAATGTGTTGCCAACCTGGGACAGGCTCCGAAATAGAACCAGCTATTTAAGCCCAACTAAATAAATACAGTCTAATTTAAAGACAGTCCTCACAGTTGTGGACTAGGACTGGCTGTAAGCAGCATCGCATCCAATCCAATGAAAGTAACATCATCAGTCCTGTCGCTAAAAGAACAGAAGCGATAGTAAAGCAGACAGCTACAAGCAGAACAGGACAGAAAGGAGAGAAACATTCATTTAATTTACTGTAAGAGTAAAATGAATGTTGTGTGGCTTTACAAACATTTGATGGGCATTTTAATCATTGTGTTTTTACACACTTAAACAACTAAAGAAAAAACAACGGGCTCGTGGTTTGAAAATTAAAATGATTGCCAAATTACCATTCTAAACATTTATTGGCTCCTGATGTCTTTAAATAATCAAACTTAAAATAACTTTATTGTCATTGAATCCTATTTCATGTCCCTGTTCTCAAAACGACGGTATTAAATCGGTGTCATGTCCGTTCTGTCATTTTATTTGAGAGCCAGAACAAATGTCCAATATTCATTTTTAATTAAAGTACAAATTTGAATGATTCCTAAAATTGTGTTTGTATAAAATAATGGCCAAGTCTGCACATATGAAAACGGTTAAAATGGTCTATTGATTCCATTTTTCTCCAATTTTTGTAAAATGAACGATGAATAAAAATTAACTGTCGTTTTTTTTTCTCTTTTTTTATGATTTAAGTCGTTCTAACTTTGTTTTAGTACTCAGGAGACGTTTCCATAGAGGTGCCGGACTTAAACTGCAGAATTATTTAAATGTAATTGGAATATTATTACGAATCTTTATTTCTAGGTGGAGGGACTGTTTAATATCACGCATGTCAGCCAGGTACAACAAGAAATGCAAAAAAATGTTTATTTGGTAACTAAAAGAAGCGTCACTGTTGTAGTTTGTCGAGTAATTAATATCTTGGACACAATTTCTCATTTAAAAAAAAATAACTGATCAAGTCTTGAAGGAAATACATGTTGGTGCCAAATATCTTTAGTGGGTCTAGTTTTTACATTATTCTACTTTTAAGAGTTTGTTTTCTGTGGTTCAGTAACAAACAGGGAGGCGTGTCCCCTGTAAAACCGCCTCCACACGTCAACAGCTGGTGTTCTGCTCGTCATAGCCGGCTATGCTTTCAGAGAGCATGTAATCCACATCTCTGGAAACATCAGCGTTGCCTCTTAAAGTTGCCAACAAGTCGCTGTTTTCTTGTCGTTTCTCGTCACATTGAACAGCTAATTATTTACACGGTAAACCAGACTTTTGCTCACAGTAACAGCTTTAATCTCAAAGTAAAGAAATCGAAACTGTGACCGACAACATGTCATGAAGAAAAAAGATCTAACCTTGTCGAAGCTCTTTTTGTTCGAATATATTTACAACCTGTAGACCCGGTCGACGTTTCATTCCAGAATCGAGAGCGTCTGGTTCGACTCTATGAGATGATCAGGACCCAACCAGCCACCGTTCAAATTCACTGGACCAACACTGACCCACAGCCAGCAGATTACAGACTCCACACACCATGGTTCAACCGTGGAACAATGTGGAGCAGCTAGACTATTTAATAAACCCCACCCTCCTGGGAGTTTAGGCAAAAAAAAAAAAAAGCAAATCAAACACACCCAGGATTCGAGGATCTGAGACACTAACAGCTTCCTGGTCTGGCTAATCAACATTATTGTGACCAGGAATGGGCGCTAACTAAAACGATCAACAGTTCTATTGGTAAGACTGAGTCACACGAAAACCTTATCCACAATCGAAATGCAAACATGAACCAAAAGAAAAAAGGCAAAAGACGGTCGCTGCAACAACAGGAGATGACAACAAAAGTCTCAAAAACAGAAATCTAAATGGCCTAAAAGGAAGCAGAACGTTATAAAATAAAGCAAGACACATGTCGGGTTCCAGCGATATATCAGTATTTTCGCAAAAGTCCACAACCTCAAAATGTGTTTGACTTTGCTCTGTGCAGTCTGAGCTGACACACTCTGGTGCCTGGTAGGCGCGGAGCCCAGTAAACCTGACAGTCCTCCAGCTGAGAAGCAAAACAATCTGTCGTCGTAGCCTCATTTGTGATTGGGTGGAGGGGGCAGGAGGGGGGCGGAGCGGTCGTTGGTGAGGGTCCTTTTGAGCTTCACTCCTCTTATGAGGGTCAGCATATCTCCTCCTCCGCCTCCTCCTCCCTCCTCGGTCAGCTGCCCGTGCTCCTGGTCCTGGTTGGAGGGTGGAGGAGCCTGGGGCTGGTAGTTAGCGCTGTGGCCCAGACTGGGGGGCTCTCCTTGGGCAGCGGCGGCCTGAAGCTGGCCCTGGTGCTGCTGCACGAACAGCTTCTGTTTCTGCTGCTGGTTCAGATGTGGTTGATGCTGGTCTGGCTGCTGATACTGATCTTGATGATGTTGCAGCTGCTGGGGTTGCTGAAGCAGCGGCTGTTGAAACTGTTGATGCTGCTGTTGATGTTGAAACTTCTGCTGTAGTTGCTGCTGATGCCATTGGTGCTGCTGCTGCTGCTGAATCTGGAGTTGCTGGTTGTGCTGCTGTAGTTGCGAGCGTTGCTGCTGATGGTTGAGTTGTTGGGGGAGTTGGTGCTGCTGCTGCTGCTGTAGCTGGTACTGTCTCTGTTGTTGCTGCTTAATGTTGCTAACCTCTGGCTGCAGGGAGGGTACAGTAGG
The DNA here is from genome assembly GCF_000690725.1 of Stegastes partitus. Classification (NCBI taxonomy): domain Eukaryota; kingdom Metazoa; phylum Chordata; class Actinopteri; family Pomacentridae; genus Stegastes; species Stegastes partitus. Next base: position 37,646 of record NW_007578069.1, on the reverse strand, counting down.
CACAGGAACCGGGATGGGCATCTGACCTGGGACCAGCTGGTAGTACGGGGAGGAGGAGGGAGGTAGTGCACTGAGGCTCTGGGTGGAGGTGCAGAGTTTACTGTGACCTAAACCTCCTGCAGCAGAGGGTGCAGCGAAAACGTTCTCATCACTGCTGCCGTTTCCTGCGAAGGCTTTAAGGGGAACCTGCGGGGTGCAGATGGGGATGGGAACCCCCCCACTGATTGTGCCTCTGCGATACGCCGGCTTGGACGACGGTTTGCGCCTGATGGTTGCCGTGTGGGACGGCAGCTGGCGCATGGACCCGCCGCTCATTTCGGCCTCAGCCAATAGGCTGACGGTGGAGGCGGGGCGTTTAGACTGAACAAACTCCCGGTACTGGAATCTGAGGTCAGAGTTCCTCGGCATGGTTGAAGACTTGTCAAAGTCTGATTGGCTGTTGCCGTGGGAGAGGTGATGCAGGGAGATGGAGTCAGCGTCTCCATGGAGAGAGATGGACTCGTAGTCGACTGTAGAGAGAGGCAAAAAAAAAAACACATGTTGGTTGGATGCTGGATTATCTCAGTGACATTTTGTGTTTTCATGTCATTTGACAGCAGTGACAGAAACACATAATCACATCAGTGACTCACTGCTCGTGTGAGTGTAACAGACAAATAGGGGATGCATCATTGTGGAAACTCTTATCGAACCAAAACAGGCAACATGCAACCAAATTACTTTTAGGTCATACACACAAACCCGCATAATGTTCCCATTAATGAAGTTAAAAACAGACGCACACTTCACTTAATGTAGATGACGTCAAGCTGTACAACACACAAACATAAAAAGAACTGAACTGTACAGAGCTAATGATGAACATGTGCCATATTTTCTGTATATTTTGGTTTCAATAATGAAGTAAACATGTCAAAAATGAGGACTTCTTGATTTTCTTTTTGCCTTCACTGTAAAAGAAATAATCAATTTCAGGACATCTAGTAGTTTCCAAACTTAAGCTGGGACTAAAAAGACAAACATCACCAGCAGAACACCATATCAACTGTCAATTAATGCAGGGCTCCAGACTCACTTTTCTAATGGTAGCACTGGTGTTTGTTTGTTGGTCGCACCAGCAAATGATTTGGTCGCCCCACCACCTTATATTGGTTGAGCATTGCCACAGCTATTGCAGCTGATGAATAGCTTTTTGTTTTTGTTTTTGTTTTGCATACCTTAGTTATGTTTGCATGGATTTTCAGTGATACAAGACTTGATATTTGTAAAATGTTTTAACCTGAAAATACATTTATTTTGTCACCAGTTCTTTTCTGATATCGGTCATTAACTGGGCACAGGCTTAAATAATTGCTGAAAATGCCCGTGGGTAGATGCTACATTTTTACCAATGTTCCCTAAACGCCTCACATGCTGCTACGGTGGATGCTACCAGGCAGTTGCAGAGCAGCTCCTCTGACAGGTGAGCGACCAAACATTTGCTGTATAACAGTGGAAATCGCGTTTTACATAAGTTTGCCAAAGTTGAAAAGTTTTCTATTTGCACAGTTTTTTATGAACTGACTTTTCTACGAGCTGAGCACATTTTAAATGTCCATATCACTGGTGATCATGTTTATAGAGTCAGAACTGTGATTGCTGTTAAAATGTGAACCTTCCAGATTGAATGTGGGGCTACTTCTTCTTCCTGACTGACTCAGTCGAGATCTGTCTGCCTGCACCTGAACACTTTGATCACCAGGTGTGTCAGACCTCTCCCTCTCCTCCTCTCACTTCGCTGTTTTTTTATTTATTTTTTTTAAACATAATTGGCTATATATCATTGTATCATTGGAACACAGTAATAGTGAAACTGTTTTACCCGTCAGACAGAGAGAGACTGAGTCAATATGGACAAAATATGACTATTTACAACCATAACATCTTGTGCAGCAGCTACCTGTGCCGACGGAAGGACCCTGATCAGCCTGATGATCATCATTCACTCACACAATGCCATCACGTAAAATTTTAACTTGCACGCTCACAAAAAAAAGGCTGCATTCTGGAGCCCTGAATAAATGCTAATTCAGTGAGCACAGTTCTTGTCAGATAACGCATTCTCTTTGGGTCTGTGCTTGAACAAAGCTTCACTCTGTTGCATCAAACCACAGAAACTTGACTGAGACCTTGTCCACACGTACATGGCTATGATGTAAAAATGCAGCTTTTTTGATGCATTTTTGCCTTTTGGCCACATGCAAATGCAGTTTTAAGTGACTGAAAATGGAGCTTTTGGGAAAGACAGATTTCATAAATGAATGCAATGCTGGATGCAGATGTGAATGCATGCAATCAAACCCTGACCCCAGTAGACAAGAAGACAAGCAGACAGACAGACAGGCAGGCAGGCAGGCAGGCAGTAGGAGACCTACCATAGAGGGGAGGATCTCTCTTTACAGCTGGAAGAGAAGGAAGGAAGTTTAACCAAGAAAACAAACACCTACTCAAAGAAACGCACCAGAGAAGCGCAAGTACAGCAGAGAAGAAACTAGGAAATAATTCAGGTAACAGAAACCCAGTTTTATCCAAACAAAGAAAAAAAAAAAAGAAATATGACTCAAACACACAACAGGGCACACCTGAGAGGTTCAGACAGTCAAACAATTTAAGTTTGACCTGCCTGTGTGAGTTTGTGAAGTATCACGTGGGTTCTCTGTACTCACTGTGTGTGTGGATGGTGTCCTCGGAGCAGGACGGGGTGGTGGTCTGGGTGCTGTAGCCACTCGAACAGTGCAGAGAGTCTCTGCTGCTCCTCGGGGCGTCTGAATTCAACACACCCAACGTCAACGCGAGCTGATCCCGGGCCGAGCAAGACTGAGAGAGGGAGGGAGGAGAACGAGGTGAGTTTAGGACAGGACAGAGGGGAGTAGATGGATGGTTCTGTATTAAAAGTTTATAGAGAAAAGTTGACGGAGAATCTAGACAGTTATAATCTTCATCTCCTCAGCCTCGCTCTACTGCTGTTGTTGACTTGGTCTTGTCCCTGCCTAGTCTTCACTTTTCCATTCGTCTGCTCTTTTCCTGCTCTCACATCACTCCACAGGGATGGTGTAAGTTCTTCGGAAAGACGGTCTTTGCATTTCAGCTGGTTAATAGTGTGACACAAGCTTGATTTAAACATCCATGCTGAATCTACGTTATAGGTACAACATAGCCTGATGTGCACCTTCTCCAAAACGTAACTGCACCTTGCGGCAACACAGACTGCAACAGCTGTGATTGCTCTACTTGGTAGCAAAACTGATTTAACACCATGGGAATCACTAGTCAAGTTTTAAATGGCTGTTAAGCTCTCTGGGTCGGGTCTTAGGACTGCATTGCAGGTGACAGATAAGTGGTGCCACTGACCACCTCTTCTGTTGGAATTATGTTTTTTCAAGTTGCTGTTGGAGATAAACCTTCTAAAATGAATAATAAATGTCACGTCATCTCCTGTTTGCCTGAACTGGCCTAACACATCAACAACAGATCAAGAGGAATCTAAAAGATGACACAGATTCTTTTGTTTCTCTGAGTCGTAACTAGGTTGTGGTACCTTCCCAGACGCAGACATGGCTCGAGCTCTCTCTCCGTGGTGCGTGTAGGCGTTGTGTGGAGGGGCCAACAGGCCGTTCTCCGCCCCTCCACTCCCCCCGGATGCCAGCTGATTGGTGGATCCAACTGCATCCTGTCAGAAAAAATAACCAGTCAGTCAATCAATGTGTACGATGAGCACAGTTCACAGAGTGTAGTGCCATCATAGAAGTCCCACATTCAACACAAGAACTGCAAAACTTGCTTTCTGTAGAGCACCTGTGACAGCAGGTACACAGAGGCTGACAGGTTGAATACAAGAGAAGCCTCTAACATGTGCCAGCAGATCCCTTAAAGGGGGAAAAAAAAAAAGGTTGGGGATTTGATTTTTAGGATTAAACTTAAAAAAAAACCCAAACATGCCTGTAATCATTGTATTGTATGAAGGACTTCTACAATGGCTGCTGGTCAACACAACATGTTCAGCTTGATTCACTGGTTTTGTTTGTTTGTTTTTTTCATGGCATTTGCTGATAATACAAAACATGCAGGATATCACTGAAAATATCATATATAATAACTGACAACAACATCAATAAAAGTGTCTCATTTAATGGCTAAATGAGGCATTGCAGAGACTCTTGTGATTCAGTAAACAATAAAAATGTTTTGTAATGAAGTGAAGTTTGGTGGAACTTTGGAAATTATCTCCTCAATTTAAAGCACACAAACGTTGTCACAGGAAACCACTGACACTGACAGTATCGACTTCAGCCTAAAGGAGCATTTCAGCAAATTTCAAAAACAGAGGGCATCTTGGTAAAAGGACAAAGATGCGACAAGGTAGATGACTGTGGGACGAGGGCTGGCTGAGGTGTGCACGTGTGAAAAACTGGATATACGGCAGTGTCGATTGAATAAGGGGGCAAATGGCTAGAAACATCTCTGGTGCTCAAACTATTTGACACATCGCAGCCTTTTTTAAAAAAATAGTTACTCAAAAGAAAAACACGCTGTAGTTGGGATGATTGAATAATTGTTTCTGTCACTTTTCAAGCCAAACAGTCCAACATTGTCTGGTTCCAGCTTCTCAAATGTGACGATTTGCTGCTTTTCTGTTTTATATCTGTGGAAACTGAACATCTTCCAGGTTTCAGACAAGCGAATTAGTGTGGTTATGTTAGGCTAGGTGAAATGTTAATAGACATTTTATACTACTTCCTGACATTTTATAGACTCGGAATTTAATAGAAAAAGTAACGGAGACTATTTGCTAAAGGAAATACCAGTTAATCAAATAAATCTAGAAGTACCAGCCCTTTCCGATATGGAAGCAGTTTTATTTCTCTCTTTAAAACAACCAGACTGCTTTGACAAAGACAGTACGTTTACGTAACAGAAGACAGAAGTTGTTGGTCTCCTGCTGTGTGACTTTAGTGTATTAAACATTCGTTTAGATCTGAACCAACGTGTTAAAATATCCTTCAGCTCACTGTCGGAAAGGTCGGTTTGACTGCAAGGTAAAGCAATGAACGCTTTCTAACTAAGGCTTCCATTAATTTCTTTTTTTTCCCTATGATTATAAAACTTTCTCCTGCCGACCCAATCCAAAGCAGTTTCCGGTCTTCTATGCTGATTATCTTTCTGACTCTACAATCTGGGGGTTTTCTAACCACCATCTACGAGTAAGTAATACATTGATTACTGATAAGTACCTCATACAACCTCACTTTAAAAACCAAACTTCTAAAATGTCCTATCTTGACTACTTCTTTGAGAAAACGCAAACAGATTTTGGACTTAAAAAAAAAAATGTGTGAGCTAATGTTTAGACTATTATCTGGATCGGTCCCAAGAATCCAGCATCAGTTGGGCTACCCCCTGACCACAGCCACTTGTTGCTCCAAAGCCTGGTTTTAGGGCAGTGCTTCAACAAATACTGAGGGATGTGGTCCTGGTTGTGTCTTACTGACTTCTGAAGAAAGGAAAAAAAAACAACCCTCTACCGCTTGGTGTAAGAAAAATAAATAATCAATCACTAATGATTTCTGCATCACTCTACAGGAATCAGGTGTAATTTAGAGACCGCTGGCCAAAAACAGCGGTAGCTAAAATTTACATCCATTGTCAGATATGTTCTGACAGACGAGCACAAAGCATCAAAAGAGTCAAAGACGCACCACGACAAATACAGATTATAGATACAAACAAACAAAAAACACACCAAAGACGACACTGGTAAGTCCAAAACTATAAATACACGTAACACTGACACATCACCTGTCACTGTACTCATGAACACACACACACACACATAGAAAGGTTTATGGCATTACATCAAGAATTAGATTTAAAATATCGACAAATTCAAATTTTATGGGATGAAGTCAGCGCTGGATTAATGACATATATAAAGTTTCACCGGAAACATTTACAGTGGATGAAATTGGTGACATTAAAAGTGGATTTAAATGCAAAGGGTTTGAACTCAGAGCCACGTGTGAGTTAATGATAAAAACAAGGAATAAAAAGGTAAAACCAGCTGGAGGAAATGTGAGATGGAATTGGAGACAAACGGAAAAAAACTCAGGACGGGCTCGGGGTTGGGACGAATGTAGTAGTTGTAGTTTTTTTCTCACGGTGATAAAATCCCTGCGACTAACGCGGCGGCTCTGTGCAGGGTGCTGGCCACGGGCAGTTGCGTAACCGTAGCGACCACGGCTGCCCTGACGACCGAGTCGAGAGGGGGAGTTCCCTTCACTGAGGGACCGCCCGCTTTCATCACAGCCAATCAGCAAATAGGGGGAAGAGCAGCGCTACACAGAGGAGAAGGTTAGAGCGGTGTGTGTTCTTGTGCTTCTGTCATTGTCAGGATGAAAGACTTTTATTTTGTAGAGTTTCATTTTACAGTGTGGGGAGAGTTAGCAGAAGGATGGTGAGCATGTGTGTGGGGCTGTGAGAATGTTATATTGGAGTAAAATGTACCTTTAGGATATTAAAACATATTTAAACTAAATTTCTGTGCTAGTGGAGTTTAAGTTTAAAAACAGAAACTTACTGCATTGTGTTGAAATCAGACATTGTCACTGATGTTCAGCATATGGCCAAAAGTATGTGGACACCCCAGTGTGGTAATTGAACACATGACTCCAAAACTGGGCATTAATCTGCTCCTTTAACAGCTTTTAGCAATGGATGCTGCATCTTTGCTTCCATTCAGCTAGAAGGGCATTATGGTGTAACACTGATGTTAGGCAAATTGCCCTAAGTTGCTGGATAGAATTAGGGCCGAGGCTCTGTGCAGACCAGTCAAGTTCTGCCATATTAAACCACAAAGAATCATTTTTGGATCTTGAATTGAGCACACTACAGGTGCAATGTTAAAACATGAGAAGGTAAACTGCTGCAACGAAGTTAGTAATAGGTGGTCTAAAATATCTTTGTATGGTGTCATTTAAGGTGTCGTACCACTTTAAATTAGAGACACAAAGCTGTACTAGAAAGAAACAACAGAATGTGAACAGCAGTGACCATGATGCACTTTTGACCATATGTTGTAAGATAGTTTGAAGGTAATCTTAAGAGCTGAGATACTGACAGATTTAGTTTCAAGTGTTTCAGTTGTGAAAGAACTTGTCTAAATCTAAGAAAATCACTATGAGCGTGTGTGTATGTGTGTGTGTCTGTGTGTGTGTGTGTGTGTGTTACCTGGATGTGTACTCCATCCACAGCACAGCTGATGGAGTCCAGGGAGGGAACGTGTCTCACTGATCCAGTCTGGTAGTTGCTATGAAAACACAAACCCTACGGTTAAGAACCGATGGCACAGAGGATGCTAAACAGATCAAAACACAGAGTTGAAGAGGAATGTCAAATCAAATAAAGAAAGAAGTGTGGTTGTAAAGCCTTGGGAAAACACTGAGGCTCTGGTCCCACTGTCATCTAGAACTATTCTGATTTTGGCCCTTCCACAGTTACACACTTCGAACACCAGCAACACCAACCAATACTTTCCTTTTTTCAGAACTTGAACTGTTGAGAAATATGTTTTCTGCAAAACTGTTAATCTAACAAAAGATGAACATTTTACATGTTAAACCATACGAGAACTCTGACTAAATAAACAAGATCATGAAATAGACCAGACACTTGATGTCAGCTTTCAGTACTTGTTATATGATCACATTGAGGTTGACACCAGTAGAAGAGAATAGACAAGAACTCCATTTGTCATTGTACAGCGTGCAACGACATTATGCAGCAATCCTGTCAGTGCATTCACACAATCAGAGATTTTTAATAAGAAATGTCAATAAAACATCGAGTAGGAAAAAATAGAATGTGTCAGTGTATCTATAAGAGCAGTGAGATAGCTTATTCTTTTAAAGACAGCTAATCTGGTATAAGGGGAATGTAAAAACAGTCACTGATTGCACTTTTGTACACTGGTAAACATGAGCGAAAAGTACTGTAGCACTGGATGGAGCCCTGTTAATAGAGCTGAAGGCGGTGTTACAGTCCATGAGAAGAGATTTGACTTTCTTTGTCATCCAGGGCTTCTGATTGGGCTACACCTGGATGTGTTTGTTGACGGTGACATTGTGTATGCAGTAGAGAACAGCTGATATGTACTCCTCCAAGATTCTCAAAGATGTCCCAGTTGGTCCTTTTCAAAGCAGTCCTGCAGCTGCGAGGAAGCTCCTTCAGGCCATGTTTTTACTGTTCTATGGCAGGTTGAATTTTTCTACTGAGGAGGGTGTATGCTGGGGTTAAGAGTATGGACAAGTGATCTACGTGTGGAAGCAGTGTTGATTTAAAGCTTATCTTGACGTTAGAATCAGTTTTATCCAGTGTGTTTTGCCCTGCTGTGACTGATAACAATCCACAGAGAGCACGGTGACCAGGCTATTTCCTCTAGTACACTGTACGAGTGCAGAAATTCACACGTAACCTGATTACACTGTAGATCTATGGTCAGAAGATCGTGTTGGCTGTAGGTGGGGCTTGCACGGATAAACTGGAAATTTAAACTAAACTAAAAACTTGCTAGCGATCACATTTCTAAACTGGTCTGATCAGAGTAAAAACAGCTACACAGCATTTTATTGAGCTATTTTCCACTTCACTGTTTCAGGGCAGCCCAAACTATGTGTGTTCTGACCACAAGAATTGTCCCGTAGACCCTCATCTGGGCTGCTTACAGAGGAGACAAGTGCATGTACTCAGGGGTTATTATGTTATCCTAATAAAAAATAAAAACCAGCCAAAAGCACACCATCTAAGATAAACTGTAAAAACTGAAACAACTGTCTGATTTTCAGTTTTTCGACAGTCCTTGAACTACTCATCTGTGACTTACTGCTTTTTCAGAAAAATTCCAAATCTAAGTTTAAATATTATTATTAGCATTTCCTCAAAAATGAACTTTTTTCCACTATCCAGATTCTGTACCAAACATAAAATTCTGCACTCCTCATCACAACCATGAAGCCATTACTGACTCTGCTGTGACCAACAGTCACATGACAAAAAATCAGGGACTTTTTGAATGACCCTGGTCTCTCATGGTCTTCTGCATTTTTAAATGGTAGAACTGAAGAAGCCTTCTGGATGAGAAGTGAAACATCTTCAAGAACCCAAAAGAAACGACCAGTTGCTGTTTACAGATGCTTCTAAGACTAGTTTGTAACTGTTTTTCTTTTCTATCTGAACTGTCACTTGTAAGTCACCTGTAAAACACTTTGAATTACATTAATCTGCATAAAATGTGTAAGTGTGTGTGTGTGTGTGTGTGTGTGTGTGTGTGTGTGTTACCTGCTGATGCTGCTCTTCCTGGACAGTGTGTTACTGGGAGAAGCTGGAGGTGTCTGATAAGTGTAGTTGAAATCAGAACCTTTCAGATCCAAAATCACCTGAGAAACAAACAAACAAACACATGAATGACAACCTTGGTGGCTTTATCCTTCTGTGTTCCGTCTTTTTTCTCTCCAAACTACCTGGTTTTCCGAGGTCAGTTACCTCCCATATAAGACATCAGACTCTTTCAGGTCTTCATAAAGACAGCACTGCCCTCGCTTCCATGTTGTGCTACATTCTAGCCAATGCATAAATCCCTGCATCAAGATAAGACCTGACCTTCTTCTTGACCAGAATGTAACATAGATGCTTCCCTGCCTACTGATAGCACAGCTTGCCAGTGTTCCCTAAACACCTCACTTGTAGGATCCCGTAGACTGCAGCTGATTTTTATCTTCATCAGCTGGTTTCTTTGAATGGAGCATCTTGAACGTCAACATCACAGTCGATCATGTGCGTTCAATTGTGCCAAATAGCTATCACGTTTGTGTACTCCCTCTGAAATGGCTCAACAATTTCCTCGAACAGCTGAGCACTCAAACAGGGGGAAAAGTGGATTTATTGGCACTACATTCAGCAGCAGATTAAAACACATTTGTTGCTCTATTGAGTAATGCAAGCAGCAAGACTGTGTGTGTGGAGCTGTGTCAAAATGACTTACAGTGTGTAGTTTTGAGGCAAAATTAGACCTCTTTGGCAAATAGTTATAGGATAAATTAATGGTAATAATAATAATAACAATAATAAAATATTGAATTTCCCTTCTGGGATAAATAAAGTATTTTTCATTTCATTTCATAATTCATGCTTTGGATAGAGACTTAATTCTTGTTTGTAGGGCCGATTCATTGTTGGTTTTGATCTTGTCTTGACATTTGTTAAAAATAAAAATATAAAAACCTGACTTACCATTGATACTATTATGAGCAGTAGAGCTAAAATTTAACACGAGGACTGAGGGTGGCGCTACAGAAGAGTTAAAAAAACAATCCCAAAATACGGAAGGAGAACAAGTGCAGTACCTGCTCACTGGCCGGCGGGAGTTTATTAGGTTCAGCCGTCAGGTTGGTCAGATCTTCCAGAATTGTTTGCAGGTGGGTCACTTCACCCAGCATGTTGATCTCATGGTCCTACAAACACACATTATTGATCAGCGCTGATATTGCAGTCTAGCAGGTTTCAAAGGCTGAAACCGTCCCATACTGGTGGATTTGATTCATCAAATGCTCATCACTGACCAACACAGGCTTCAGCATGTTGACAAAACTGCAGAAACGAGCTCTTTCCTCTACCAGCGCTCTGCACACAGCTCGTTTCTCCGTCTCCTCCAGGACAGCGTATCGTACGTTGACGTCCTGCAGTGCACAGTCCAGCTGGCCCCGAGCTTCATCTTTACCTGCAGAAAAACACACACACACAGCTGATGTTAACACACAGGAAATACCCACTGAGCTGAAGGGAATAAAGACAAGTATCAGTGTAAAACAAGATCCAGGTAGCAGCTTTCGATAAAGCCAACACAAACAGGTTGTACAGGTCGCAACATTTCCAACTTTCTCATCTTTCAATTCCCCAAATGTTATTATTGTAGCTGAAGCAAACGACTAATCGGCTTAGATTGTTGCCATGTTTGAACCGATGGTTTTCACAGATCAAAAAAGTTGTCTCACAGCAAGTCATGTCGAATTTTACCATAAAGCTGGATTTTTTAGCATCAGTGATGAAACCAAATACTGGTTAGGATGAGAGGATTAGTCAAAACTACAAACAGTGAAGTTTAATCTGCTACACACACGAAATAAGGTTCAAGGTTCAAGATCTTTTATTAGTCACAAACACAGTTATATGTGAAATGCGTTGTGCACCTGTTCCACACCGAAACAATAATAATAAGATAAATAAGAATAAAGACTAACACCTGTTTATTGTTTAATATTTCCCAGGTAAAGAAACAAAAAGGGATATGACAATAGAAACAGAAATAATCTTTTAAACTGATTCCTGATAAAATTAATTAATTTCCGAAACATATTATTTTGGCTCTGATGCAGTCGCCACTTTGTGGTCTGGAGCCTTATTTGACGGGTCAAATGTAACAGCCGATCAAAACTAAATGTTGAATATTTTTCTTTTGTTTAAACATATGGAAAAACGTAAAATAACGAGGGCATTTACGTACAAATTTTGCCACTTAAATTTTCATTTTTACTCCACACCTAAACCCTATTGAGCATCTGTGGGGCATCCTCAAATGGAAAGTAGAGGAGCACAAGGTCTCTAACATCCTCCAGCTCCGTGATGTCGTCATGGAGGAGTGGAAGAAGATTCCAGTGGCAACCTGTGAAGCTCTGGTGAACTCCATGCCCAAGAGGGTTAAGGCAGAGCTGGAAAATAATGGTGGCCACCCAGTATGTTGACACTTTTGGCCCAATTTGGACATTTTCACTTAGGGGTTTACTCACTTGTGTTGCCAGCGGTTTAGACATTAATGACTGTGTATTGAGTTATTTTGAGGTGACATTTCTTCAGTGTTGTCCCATGAAAAGATATAATAAAGTATTTGCAGAAATGTGGCATACTGTATGTCTGTTCCAAATATCAATATTGGTGTCCTCGATTACGATAAATCAGGATTTGTATCAGCCCTGAGAAAAACATATCATTAGACCCTTAATGGAAAGCACAACACAACGTCTGAAGTCCAACATCGTGTCATGTTATGACAATAATGATCATAGGTGGGACCTTCAAGTGAACTCTCATACAACTCAGTGTCTCTCAGGTCAGCAAAAAAAGAGGAAGCAAACCTTGAGAACAAACTGAGCTAAGTTCATGTCTTCACAAAACATTCAGAGAATGGAGACAATTTACAAAACTGAGGGAGTAATTGAAGTAAAACCCTTATTCCCTGTTAATAATAGTTTTCTCTCTCCATCACTGGTAACAGCTTCCTGTTCAGTAACACCCAGCAGAGTAACAAACTACATCCTGTGTTACCCAGAAGCTACCAGCAGGAGTCAGCACAACACAGCTAATATGACAGCAGTGAGGACACACTGGGCTGACTGGTTTCTGCTGTCTGACTCGTCCTACTGTCTGTGCTGAACACCAGCCCGTGAAATGTAGGAAAACTGCATGAGAACGCGGGGTTTCTATATTTAGATTACTCTGACTGATCAATTTATCTGTTCACTCAATAACATCAGAATCAGCTTTATCCTCCAATTATGTGTACGAGGAACTCAGCTCCATTTTTTCCCCCGTTGCGTTGAATGTACTGACACAGAAACGGACACAACAGCTGAGAAGAAGGACAACAAGGCTGAACAAACAAAGGTAAAGAGCAGATAGGACTGTTATGTACAAAAGTATATCATTAAAGGGTGCACATAATACATATGTTTATGTATAAATATATAGAAGAGGCTCTAATTACCAACGATACACACAGAAACATACAAGTAGTCTTAAATTGTGATCTATATGACAATGGATATACAATGGAGTGCATGATTATGTAATGTGTATGAATGTGCTGTAATCACATATATATAAAGTATATATACAATGTGCAGGATTTATATTAACAGTATATAATCACATGTACATGCTGTAAACAAAGTGGTGAACATATAATCTGTAATGCAAAACAGTGAAGGTTTCCTTGTAAAATACTGCTTTTATATTTGTAACTCCTTCATAATTTCATCCCAATAAACATCTGAGAAATTGAGAAGCTGTACAGAAGGAAACAATTGTCTCTCTGATGTGATTTACTACATTGTTTTCTAGACTCCACCACCAGCATGTGAAGCAGACCAGCCTCGCTGCACAAGTCTGTCCTCATAAGAGCACATGACAAACCATCAAACAAACATTCACCACTTTGAAAACTTCCACTCTTTCCAAGACAGAAACCGTCGTTACCAAGTCAACCAAGGGACGTTTGAATTGACTGAATTGGATTAAAGTGAATGAACTTTATTGTCTTCATACACAAGAGTACAACGAAACTCTGCTTGGTTCATCTCAGGTAATTAAAATGAACAATCAGTCACTAAAAAAAAGATAAATAAATACAAGTAGCGACAGAATAAAGTGCAGACTAACATGCAGATGACATTTTGTGGCTCTTTCATCACAACGTCAACACAATCCTCATCTCTACACTTAGGCAGACATTCACACTGTGTCCCTGCATTGCAAGACTCAATCCCTGCACCAGCAGGATGACTCTGAAGTGAAAGCCCTCCATCTTCACCACCACTGAGACGTAACTGAGCAGGACCCTTAACCTGCAGCATCCTTGTATTGACTGGCAAGGATACATGGCTGTACACCTATCGGGATGTCGCTGGTCAAATCAGACTTGGTGTCCACGACAAAGGCCTGCCATTTAGATTTGTCAGAGTAATGAGCGGGGCAGCACCGTGTACTTCTGTTTAAATATGACAGCCTAATTTGTTATTTCACTTTAACCAAATGAACAAAAACTAATAAATATTGCAAGAACAAGGCCTTTATTTCCTTCCTCTCAGGGCAGTGAACGCTGTGTTTAATATTGGGATAGCCATTAGACTGAAACCTCAGCCTGTCTTAATGGCCCTTGTTGGCGTGGACTTCACATTGGCTGTGGCTACATGCTGGAAACGTTACTTCTTCAACACACCGGAGTCGATCACTTCTGTCACCACTGGAGCTCCGTCACACACAGGTTACCTACAAGGCCACGTTCCTTCAAAGGTAAACACTTGGTGGGTAATGAGAGCTTCACTCCACCTCAGGTTTCAGCTTCTCTCATTAGTTAACCACAGTTGTAGCTCATGTCATCACGTGGTAAAGCAAATCAAAGAGTCATCAACCTGCTCTACTTTACCACTGAATTTAAAAAGACTGTGGTACATTATGAAATGCATTTTGTAACGTTAGATTTAAATGTGACCTCGGACCTACAGCTGGTTACATCTCCTGTGAGTCAGAGCAACTCCCAGTCTCTTCTATTCTCCACTCAAAACTATCACATGCTCCACATCACACTGACAGGCCGCACTACACAGTCAAAGCCCCACAATAACACCAATTTCTACTTAATCATCTCAGTGGACTTGCAAGGGAGGTCTCAGGTTTCCACGTTACACTTCTGTGAATTGCAGACTGGACTGTGATTTGCTCCCAGCTAGCTGTGACTTGACTAAATCCTGCGTGTACCTACACCTGTTAAACTCGTATAAGGTGAGCGAAGGGAAACTTTTCCCTTGACTTTGGCAGATCGATGTGAAAACAACCTTCTAGTGTCAAACTCTGCACATACGTCATTCTGAAGCTCAAACATTAAAGCAAAACACACTTGTGCCTGGAGGCAGACCTGAAATTTGAAATCATTTTAAAAACCGTTTTGACAGAAAATGACCCCCAGGATTAAAAAAAAAAAAAATAGATAAAATACTTTCAGGATATTGTTATGTTCTCCTCAGTGAGTGACCATGTGACTGGAGCAACAAACGCCTGAAAATTGCTTTTAAACGTCAGGAGTCATGTTTTGTGGGGAGACACTGGCAGAGCTGAGCGTTAACTGTGAGCTGCAGGTAGAGAAGACAGACGGAGCTCTGACAAGAGACCACCCAGCTGTGGAAACACACACAATAAGTGTAAAAATAAGTCCAGAGGTGAACAAAGGAGCACAGACATTCGTCAACGCAAAGGAGTTTAAGTACAGCTCGCAAAACTGCAGCCTCTGCAATGGTTGCATGTCCAGGGTCTCGTGTACTAATTCAATAAGGTACTTGTACCCCCGTCCTGTCCTACTTTAGACTTCCACTTCCTCCTCTGACACGTGTATTGGACCGCCACACTTATTAGCAACATTCCACATTAAGATGTCACATAAAAATTGAGAGCAGTCTATAAAATATGAAGCACTACGACAGAAACTGTATATAAATTTGTTCTAATTAGATCCCTCTTGACGAGCAACACTGTAAAAGGGAGGGAAAAAAAGTCCTGTTAAAAAGTTTAAATCTGGCAGCAAAGGTTCCAGTAAATTAAGAGTTACACATTGTAAAAGAACAACTTACTTCAGGTAAGAACAGAGATTTTTTCATGCGGACACTTTTTTTTTTTTTTTTTTAAATTTATCTATTTATTTCCTTTCTGTAATTTTACTATTAATCATCTGTAAGATATTAAATGGGGAGGCTATCAAATCTGTGACACTTTTTAAATATCTAGACATTATAGCTGACACAAACCTGTCTTTCAAACAGGTCAGTAGGGTCACCACCTACTTTGAATAATTATAAAAACACGAGGCCCCAGTTGTCCATATGGGCTGCAAAGGTCCTTGTTCCCACGCTTTTTCCAAACCTGTCTTACTGTATTACATCTTGGTCACAAATAGGTGTGACTACACTCAAACCTGTGGACTCACTGTATAAACAAATCCTTAAAGTATTAGAGAAAAAGCCAAAAGATTATCACCACTGCAAATCCTAAAAAAAACAACAATTTCTTTTTTTACTCTGATGCGTGTCTGATGTGTAAAATTATTCATAATCTAATCTCTCCTCTTAGAGAGGGCCTGGCTCACCCAGGCAGCAGCAGGGCAGGTAGGACTGGAGCACCTGGAGGTCGTTGGGTTCCTCAGCTCAGAAAGACGGCATTTGGTCAACCTGCTACCTCAGTTAAACTGTAAAGAAAGAAGTGGAATGCTATCCCTACAATAAAGATTTAAAATGCTTGGCAGTGTTTAAAACCAGCCTCAAGGTTTGGCTGAAGTCAGTCCATAGCTGTCACCACCAATGATTACATTTCATTTATTGTTTTTTCTGATATTGTTTATCAGCTCACAATGATGGACTTCTAAGTTTTGTGCTTTAAAAAAAATAGACTGTATGCTGATTGAAACACAGTAGTAAAATGTGTAATTGTACAGTGAAACACTGAGAATGTGTTACCATTTGTGAAAATACAAATTTTTGATGTGGAATGTATTTACAGTTTTGGCCTGGTGGTCTGTGTCTGTAAATTAATACATTTTTGCTTCTGTGAAAAAAAATCTGTAAAATGACAGTAAATCATTAAAAAAAAAACATAGTTAAAAACGTAATTTTTTTTACAGTGTACTACATTGAACGATATAACATTGGTAGAGGATATTGTACTGTGTAACGAGTACTTTTACTGTTGAGACCTCCATCCATCCATCATCTATACACCGCTTCATCCTCACTCGGGTCGTGGGGGGCTGGAGTCTATCCCAGCTGACTCAGGGTGAAGGCAGGGGACACCCTGGACAGCTCACCAGTCTATCACAGGGCTTCACTTAGAGACAGACAACCAAGCACACTCACATTAACGACAATTTAGAATCACCAATTAACCTCAACATGTTTTTGGACCTTGTGGGAGGAAGCCGGAGAACCCAGAGAGAACCCACACTGCACGGGGAGAACATACAAACTCCACGCAGAAAGATCACCGGGATGCAAACAGGCGACCTTCTAGCTGTGAGGCTAACCACCGATCCCCTGTTGAGACTTGTTATATTTTAATTCTACACTTCACACTGCAGTACTGACACCTTTACTCCAGTAAAGGATCTGAATACTTCCTCCACCACTGTTTCCACTGATAAATAAATACAGTGTGACTGTTTTAGTTGAAAAATTAAAACCTTGTAATACTTGAAATCACAGATTTTGACTACTGACAACATCTCATGAACTCTTCTCTGGGCTTATCTGTTCACCAGACTTCTGTTGAATTGACACCTAGCAAATTTTAAGATTTTTTTCAAGCAAACATGGCACAAACAAAACCTCTTTCTGACTTCAACAGAGACACGGACAGTAAATCCTGTGAAAAACACTGAGTAGCAGTTTCCACAGCCAAACACACACACTGCAGGCTTTGTGCCATTAAGCTCAACCTAAACACAGCCTGTTCACTCAGGTGCCTGTGCGAGAAGACAGAGGATAATTTCCACGTTGCTAACAGAAGCTCAGTGTCGGTGTGCTGTTGGTCTGACGTCTGGCCTCTGTGGAAACACACAGACAGGCTGCGTGTTGTCAGACTGTTTCTACAAGACTCTGGCTCGCCACCCACAAAAACACAAAGACCTGAACTCAGAAGCTCCATGCTGCACAGAGTCAACTCATTCCCTCTGTAAAGGTGAAACACAGTTCAGACGGAGCTAATTCTCCCCAGCTGGGAAATGTACTGTAAAAACATCTCATGCTTGTTTCCAAACAGGCTTTTTGCTTCACAATATGAACGTTAATGATCACTTTCTGGCTTGAAAAAGTTGATCATATGGTGATTTTAACAGTATTTTCTCAATCTTTAGATGCAGCTGGCTTGGAGGTAAATAATACAGAAGTGTTGAAAAGCTAATAAACTATGCCTCAGGCCTGCCAAAGTAACTCAATCCTAATCTAATTCTATTTAAGCCAGACACACGCAACCCAGCAAGTGATGACAAGAGGACTCTTGCTTCATTGCACTGGATTGTAATTCCCAGTGATCACCTGTCAGTCAAAAGGTGTGGTCAGACTAATTCTACAGCAATGACAGCAGCCTTGTTCTTTACAACGAAGCAACGTGTTACCCAGTGCAGCAATGTGACTCACTGATGTGCTTTTATTTTTGGACAACAATGGAGCACAGAAGAATTAGCTAAATCAGGTTTTGGAGACTAGTTTGTGGCTGTTTTAGTCTTTTCATGGAATTTGCTGACTAATCATCAGCCTTATCCTTTAAGACATACTGAATACCTGATCTTGAACGTAATGAGATTTTTACAATATGGTCATTATAGTCATAAATAAAGGTATTGTTGCTAAAAGTATTAGTAGAATTGATGCTGGCCTGTGTTTCAGGCAGTACTTTTTGTCTCTGATGATCTAAATGCTGCTTAAGCTTTGAAAAGGCATGTTGTATTTTTTTTAAAAATCTACAAAACTACACCATTTAGCGTGCTAGATGCTGCAAAAAAGAAAAAAGAAACAACTGTCAGATGTTCAACCTTCCAACTCCTGATCAGTGTGTTGTCATTCAGTCAGAGAAGCAAATCGAGGCTTAAAATTGTGATATTTTGTCAAAATGACTGTATTCTACATGAGTCTTTTAAAAATTCCCCAAAAGTAAACCATTTGCACGAGACAAGTGTTGTTAAAAACATTCTGCACTCCTTCTGCAGGCATAAAGCCAGAAGTGACTCAACTGCGAAAAGTAGGTATGTGGCAAAGATTCTGTGACTTTTGGACTGAACTGTAGGCTGTGTTGTCTGCTGTCCGCTCTGTTTACATAGAGCAGACAGCAGACAAACACGTTTAAACTCTATGTAGTAAAGAATCTATAGTATGTACAGTCACCAATGTGCAATTTGTAAAAAGAAAAATTCAACTTTTGATTTTTCTATTCCATCTACATACAGTACAAAAGGCAAGTTTGATTTCTCTCTACTTCAAATCATCAAACTTTCATGAAAATGTATTATGCAAGTTTCTCCTCTCTATGATGGTCGTATTCACAGAACAGTAAACAGCTTCAAATGAAATGTAAAACACCATAAATGTTTCTTAACCCGAGATTTAAGGCTGTCTTCTCCTTTACCTGATACGATATCTAGCAAACCTGTACACTAGCACATTTCTATTAAAAGGTCACATTAATTAGACCCACCTTCTTCTTCTAGAACAACTGAAACAACAGCTGTTAAAATCTTCCAAAGTTTCCTTGCAATTGTGGCTTTCTTATCAATGATCTGTTAAGCCACAGACGGTGGTAAAACAGTTTGCAATGACACGCGATGGCTGCAAAATCAATCAATTTAATCACAATGACTAATTCTGTCATGAAAAAATGACAAACTGCTGCTATCAAACTCTTACTCATCGAACAGTCTAGACCAGCTGTTCCAAACGCTGCTGATGTCATTGATGCGTGATCGGTGGCTGGGTAGTTTATCTCAGGTGATAAATGTATCTGTGACGCTCAGAGGCAGGTCTCGACGGGAAGCAGCTGTCTGACCAAATCACGTGAAAACTTACATTGAAACCGTAAACCTCCCTGCTCCTCACCTCTTCTTTCTTCTCACCTTCCTTCAACATCTGTTTTCTCTTTCTTGTCTCTTCAACATAATGGCCTTTAACTGCTTGTTCATCATATAATTTACTTTTCTCTGTGTTCTCTTCATAAGCCTCTCTGCTCCTCCTCTCACTACACCTCTCTCCTTCTAGCTTCTAAACACAGTAACCACAGTAGAGTCATGGAGAGGATGGATGACTTTCATCCTCCTCTTCTCTGTACAGCCACAGCAAGGAGAAGACTATCATCAATCTTTTAATCCCTCTATGCACTATATTTCTTCTTCATCCACATTTATACTTAAGTCTCAGTTCCACATAGGGCTCAAAGTAAGATATGACTGCCTCCAGCATCTCTAACATCCAATCCAACTAAGTCTGACTATTGCTGCTAACTTTGCAACTAGAACCCGATGCAGCACATCCTTCAAACACCTCCTTGACAGTCAAAGTGACGTGCTGGGACCAACTCAAACAAGCCTCACAAAAATGAAAGAACTGCACAAACTCTACACAGATTGCAATGCCAACACAGAGATGCTAACCCGGTTTTCTTGATTTCATATATTAGATTATAATTGCAACTTCTGCAATTTTCTAGATTGCTTTACAACTAACTTGAAACAACAGCAACCTTTTCAGAGTTGGTAGATAATATGTACTGTAACTTTAAGGTTCTAATCTACACTGTTTATTGTGATTTGTTCGACTAGCATGATTTGCACGCCAATTACACACTCTTTTGTTCATTGTCCTTTTGTCTACCTGCATGTCACGTGTGAGCTACGGGATACCTTGAATTTCCCCAAGCGGATGAATAATCCATCCATCCACCTACCTACCTATCTACCTACATACCGACCTTCCCATCCATCCATCCATCCATCCATCCATCCACCTACCTACCACCTTTACTGCTACTGTAAAGTGCTACATCAACAGCCTATTGGGATTCATCCAATATTTTTAGAGCGGGAGAAACAGACGACCGGTTTCACATTTTTAAACTCGTTGAACTTAGTTTAATGTTTCCTGAACATTCCCCTTAAGTTGGCTGCAAACTAAGTTGGCTGCAAACTAAGTTGTCGCGGTGGCTGCATTTCATTCAAATGGATGGCAAAAAGTCGAGTCAACAGCATAGATTGCAGATCATAAGCTAACTTGTCTCGCCTCAAAAAGGTTACAGCGCATTATTTCATGTTTATTTTAAAACATCGTAACCCTAATGTGTAAGTGTTGTTTGTCATCCATTCAGAGGAAGGCGATTTTAAAAAAAAAAAAAGAAGAAGAAGAAGAAGACAAATGGCACCTTTGTGTCTGCTTCTGCTTCGTCGACTTCCCTCCCATCATTTGCCTCCCTCTCTCTCAACAGTTGGAGATTCCCTATCCAGAAGTGGTTAAACACCACATAATGACAGAGCGTACACATTCATACACTCATCATATGGGATGATTAGTAGTGGAACAGATGTGCACTGTGATGAGGCCTTCTTTTCATTCAAACAAACTGTAGTATACTACACATATTTTTGCCCAACAAACTGAAGTGATCTGAGAAAAGAGGGATGAAGAGAAAGCTTTAAGAAAAAAACTTGAGCTTGTGAGGTTTTCAGGATTCAATTAGCCGAGAAAGACGACATGCAGACAGAAGAAAGCTGGTCAAACTACAGATCTAAACATGGTTTGATGTAACTGTGTGTCTGGACTATGTGTGTGTGTTGAAGAGCAGTGTAAAGCTTGTACTATAAAAATTTCAAACTAAAAGCAAAATAAATCTTGTTCCATAAGATGAGAAAAAGTTGAAGGCTGAAAAAAACTGACTTTTGTTAAGACTGGTTGTCTTTAACCAGCAAAATGCTACAGAAGTTAGTCCCTCAGTCTGCCCTGTCTTATTCTATGGTGTCCACACACACAGAGCACTGTACACCAGAGATAATTATACCGTGTAGCCCTGATTAGTGAGTGTACAGACACAGTTTTGGTGCGCAGTGCAAGAAAAAATTGTGTCCTTCTGGGCGTGTGTTTGTGTGTGTATGTATATGTGTATGTGCTCTGTCATTACGTGGTGACAACATGTGAAGCTGTGGTTCTGTCTCCATCTTCGAGTTTCTTTTGCTTACTTGTTTACTCACAGTATCATTTCTCTGAGCCTTGCAACCCTCACAGACAGTTTACGTTTTCTTCATTTGGAAAATTTCTATCTATCACAACTTATCAAATTTTTTTTATTTTTTATAATTTTGTTCATTATTAAGATCCAGTTTAATGCAAAGACAACTTTGACCTACTGCGCTCACCATAGGTGTGATTATACAGTTTTCTTGTACAAAGAGCCATAATTCCTGATATTTCAGTTGTTTTCACTTTCTGTTTGACCTTCAAATAAAAGTTCAGATCATGATTTGATATCCAGACTTCAAATAGGAATGAAACACAAATAGAGATTGAATATTTCAGCTATAATTATGACAGCAGCAAAAACTGAAGGTAGATGCATCAATGTATACATGCAGCACAGCGTTGTCGTTGCCAGTGTGGCTAAAACTATAAAAGTAAGACTTAAAGTATAATTAGCGAAAACTTTTTCTAACTTTTCCCTGATCATTTAGACAGCCCAAAACTATGCTGGTGATTTAGTTTGACCTCAGGAGTCATGACTGAGAAAGACGAAAAAATAAAAGAAATGGTGCAGAAAGAGACAGAAAGAGAGAAGAAAAAAAAAAAAGACACGTAGCAGAAAACATGTTGAGAGATGTTAAAGCCACATCAGACATCACTCTGTTTACCCTGGGCGGGTCTGCAATGAGACTTGTGATGTGTGCACAGACTATTTTTGTGTCTGTGCATTTGCGTATTGGATTTGCTGAGCGAGAGGACAGAGAGGATATTTGTATAAAGGCCTCGAGGTTTCATTTCAGTCTTTGTGCGTGCATGTGTGTGTGTGTTTGTGTGCGTGCATGCGTGTGTGCATGCATGAAAGTGTGTTTGCGCATGTGCTTGGGCGTTTCCGTTCCGCTTCTCCCGTATAAGGCCGTAGGGCAGTCTTTCCTGGCAAGCCTTTGGTCTCTTTGGTTATGGGATGTCAAGGCCAGGTGCAACCATGACAACTGAAGGGTGTGTAACTTTGATAGTGGGGAGGGTGCAGCCCAGGTGTCTGCCTGGCAGTGTGTTCATGTATCCATGGCAACAGTCAAGCTGACTGGCAGTGGAGTCCATAACAGGTCTCATTTCAATTGTAAAATTTAAATCAGCACACACTGTTTCAGTGTTGAGTCCTCAATCTTGTGCACTGCATAAAATTTCATTGCACCTTTCGCAAGATAACAAGTGACGCCTACTTTGACAAAATCACTGCTGACATGAACCTCGCATTGTTCTTGAAATAGAGCAAATAACAGAGAATAATCAGGGGCAACACGGTCAACGCAGGTATGCCAAGAGTCCCAAATAAAGGAAATAAATACCAATTAAAGAGCATCAACTCTCAGTTCTAGGACATAAAATCCTAAGTCCTGACAAGTGAGCCTTGTTCAAGACCAAATAGTTCGTGGTGAAGTCATAACGTCTACGTTTATGTCCCAAAAATCTGCTGGCCTGTACTGACGAAAGCAATTTTTATGCTTGCACTATGTGATTGGCTGCTGGGACATTGATTCTACGCTTATCTGTAGTCAGGCAAATAAAGATTTGTTTTTCTTTAGACCCTTGTGTCCGATACTTACATACCAACTCTGAGCTGTCATTTATGTCCATGTATTGTTGATTATCATCATTCTTCTCTGGCATCTTAGATTTCATAACAAACGGTTTAACTTTCCCGCTCTCATCGTTTCTTGCAAAATTCTGCAGTATTTTACAAGAAGGAAAAGTCTTGTGAAACAAGAACTAATATTTAACCTCCTCTCCAACACTGTTAACCTCCGTGGCACCCCTGATACTGTGTTCCTGACCCCTTCGATAAAAACTACTGCTGTAGTGTTATCTAATGCAAAATGTCTACTTGCCATTGAAAAAACAACTTGAGTAATTTTCAGGTGAGTTATATTATTGTAACCCTGAACTTGACAAATCCTTCACATCAGCTCAAATGTTATAAAATATGTATCAAGATGAGAAAAATGGAAGAATGATCCTTTATTACCAATATTGGAAGAATAAGCTTCAGTTCTCCTCTCTGTATCTGTGTCTCTCTGCTACTCTCTCCTTTACTGTCACACCCCAACACGTCGAGGCCGATGGCCGCCGACCCTGATTCTGGTTGTGCAGGAGTTTCCTACTGTGAAAAGGAAATTTTTGTTCCTCCTATTTGTCAAAGTGCTTGGATAATCAGATTTATTTTTTTTTATTAGCCGGGTTTGTCTCTATAAAATAATATCATAAGGTCTCGGCCATGCTATGTGAAGTGCTCTGATCATAACTTGCGTTTTGAACATGGCGCTGTTTATAGAAAACTGAATTGGAAAAAGATGTAGTGTCTGATAAAATCACCTATTTATTCTGAGTTACAGTAAATCTACATTCACGTAGATGTAGCAGTTATGGTAGCAGAGAAACATGCTTTAGAGGGATTATTTCTTCCCCCGAGGCGCCGGGTGACTGACAGGAGGCAGGACATAACATAAGGCAGCAGAGATCTGAAAACACTTATCTCAGCACAATGAGGGCAGGATCAAACAGACTCCATGTGCTCACTGTGGAGGATTACCTCACTCTGTGGAAGATGGTTTTCATATTCAACAGGTGGCTGCTTCTTCTTCAGAAGTAAACAAGCTCTGGTATCTGTATCTTTCCCACAGTGGTGAACTTTTCCCATCTTGTTTATACTGTTTGATAACGTAACTTTACGGACAATTTTATGTTCCAGTTTAACTCAGTGCTCCTGAAAACCTGCTGGATGAGCTGAAGGCGATTCGTCTTACCTTTCTTCACCTTCTTCTGCAGTTTGATGGTGTCTGATGATTTCTTCTTGATGTCTGCTCTAGCCCTCTTGTACTCTGAACAACAGGAAAAAGCTGAGAGTGAGGCAGAGCTTGTGCAGGTGAAAGTGTGCACATGTGTTGGCCTGCTAGCGTACCTTTGGCATGGTCTTTGTCCAGCTGACTGGCCACTTTTTTCCACTCCTCCATTTTCAGCTCCAGTGGAGTGACGAGACTTTCTGAGAGAGCTCTAAAAGAAAAAAACAGATTTAATGTCTCACGTTCTCAGCCATTGTGTTTAACCTCATTGTCTTGAATTAAGGCTGCAAGCTAAACAGGACTTCATCAATTTTCCAGTGAGTCTTGGATTTGAACCAGTAACTCTCTGACATGTTTGATCAGAATAGCACCTTTTATCTAATTACTCATTCATATGGTGCTGCAGCTACCACAGCTTACAGACAGCATTCGTTCTTTGCTGATTATTTTTAGTATTTTTCAGAGCCTGAGCTGACATCTTTACTTTGCTTGTTTTGTCGACCAAAATCAAAAACATTGTATTAACAGTGATATTGTCACTGCTTTGATGACTGAACTGAGTACACTGGTAAATAATAAATGAATTTATTTGTTATTACTGGGCTAGGCAGTTGGTTCATACAAATAAAGCACTACAGATTGACTGTTTGTGTAGTTAGATAGCTTCTCTCGTTAGAATATTTTTTTGTTTTCTTCTTAATAACATTCACAGCCATCTTAAGGCCCCCCTGGCAGCTCTCTGTGGCCCCCTAGGGGGCCGTGGCCCTCCTGTTGAGAAGCACTGGTTTAGATGATTGGGTGAAACTGGAGACGATGTTGCCTGTAGCGCTTAAAGGGCCCATAATATACATGTTTACAGGTTTAATGTTGTATTGTTAGGGTCTACCCAAACAGGTAACATGCTTTAATTTAAAAGAAACAAAAAACATTGTCTATCTCATACTGTTCATTGCTGCAGCACCTCTGCTTACTCTGTCTGAAAGCCCAGTCTGATCTAATTGGTCAGTTGCTAGATATGTAGTTACGTAGTGTAAATACAGGGATGCCGCTCTCGCAGAAGCTGCTTTAATGAGGAAATAATTGTTGACTGTGAGACAACTTCATTCTTATTCTGAGTGTTTGTCAAACTACATACTAGGCTGGTGTTATGCAAATGTGTTAGATGGTGATGCAAATAAGTAGCGGGAGAAAAGTCTAGACTTCGAAAGAAATGTTTTCAGGGTCACCTATCTAAGTTTACAGACCTTTGACATGCACAAAACGGCAGCTAATGGGAAAAGTTAAAAGGCAGAATATGGGCTCTACAATGTAAAGATGTATTAGCTTGGCAAAAACATGTATTCACTACAATGAGGCTGTAAAACAAAAGCTTTATTACATTTTAATGGGCAACAGTATTTATCTCAGTGACCCCTTTATATCACCTATGACTGCGATCATAGTTTGTGTTTTACTGGACTGCATCATCTCAAGAGGTGCTTCCATTTCTTTATACTCTTCATTTATATACAGTATATAGAGTATGACCTCAGTGACCAAACACCTAAGTAGACTTTATTATCTGCATTAGACTTTGCGTACCTAATAAAGTCACTAATGAGAGTGTATGTTGTGTGTCTACGTGCGAGTCACTGACTGACAACTGCTCAAATGACAGCAGACAGTAATGACAGAAAAGCTACTGTGATGTTGCACAAGTGAAAGTGATTACAGGTGAAACCAGGACAACACATAACTCTAACACACACACACACCTGTCTGCTTTGTCTATGACCTAATGTCAGCTGAGTGTAATGAACTGTCTACTTCCCATACTGTCAGATAAAAGGTGTTACCCAACATCTTTCACACCTCCACCTGTCTTCCCTCCCTCGAAAAGATACCATATAATAATACTGTCTTTTGTGTGTGTGAGTATGTGTCTCAGGTTGTGTGTGTGTGTGTGAAGTCAGACTGTATCTTACGTTGTGAACAGTTTGAGTTTGGACTCAATGCTGCGGTGTCTCATACACATCCTGGTTAGCGCTGAGCCGATTTCCTTGGTGGCGCCTGAAACAGTCAAAAGAAGAGTTTTAGTTTGACAAGAGACTGCAATGGCATTTCAGAATAAAGCTCAGTTTAGACCACTGAAACTACAAAATAAAATGCCTGCTCAAGGCAGACCATGCTTCTCTATTAGGATTCACATTCTGTAAGATTTCAGCAGCTAAAACAGAAATCTAAAACCATTTTTCTGGCTCTACGTGATTGTTTCCGATTTGTTTGCAACCCATCTAAGGCCGACTAAACGTGTAAATAACCTATGGCTAAATATATGTGGTAAAAACTTGCATTAAAAAACAAATGAAGCAGAAGGATATCACACAACATTACAGTGGGTCTCTGCTGCTCTTACAGCAACTGTGCATTTTAAAGATAATAACTGTTTTTTTTGACACTGTATTGAAGCAAACTGAGCTTGAGGCAACTAGTAATTGAATTAATGTAGTTCTTGCTTGTAGCTGTGGTCTGAACAACCAGACAACTACCACTACAACAACAGCAGGTGAACTAAAGCTCTGTTTTGTCTGTGTGCTATTGTTGCTTAATTAAATGGTATTAAGGAATCCATCTGATTAAGACCTTACAACAAGCATTGTAATGTGTGTTGAAACGATACGGGTGTGTGTGTCATTATATTAGTATATTATGTAAGAAAGAAACCACCTGCTTTTACAACTGGGTTGGGCGAATGTGATGTTACAATATCACACTTCACACCGACACAAACACACAGACAGGAGTGTTGATATAATAAAACACACGGTCCAGTGACACTTTGTGGCACAATGATAACTCATGTGTGCACACAAACACACACAGTGGCAATGATTTTTAAACCAAACACGTCTGCAGGTAATCTCACACACACACACACACACACACACACACAGACATGCTCACCATCTGTTTCATTGTCCCTCTTTCTCTCATATATACAGCTATCTAGCATTTTAAGAAAGGCTCAGTTTCTTGGACATTCTGAATTTGTGCTTCAAAAGACTAGACCTTGCAGAATTACTCTGAAAGGTCAAGTTGGTGTGTAGAGAAAATGTGAAGCAGGATCAGTTTGTCAAAGTGTCTATTAAAACTCGATTCATGTATTTCTTGTATTTCAAGTGGTGAACTGCGGCCCTGTTCACACACACACAGGTATTATTTAATAGTTATCAGTGAGCTTTCTGTGCACTTTGGTCTTTCGTTCTCATGCAAACACAGTTTCAGGTCAATGAGAACAGAAGTTTGGAAAACTCCTTCCAATGTGATATTCAGAAACTTTGTGTGCAGACAGAGAAAACCATGTGAGCAGCAAACTCTTCTTTGGTAACATGAGGCAGCTTTGTGTAACAGCAGACATGGGCAAAATAGTGCTAAACTTGCTAACAGGACTTTACACACAAACTGACAGTAACATTTTGACTATACTGAGAACAGTGGTCAGAGGTGGTGTCATGATCAGTTACCACCACTGAGTCTATATAAAGTGACAAGTTTCTGGAAAAGCGGTTTTTAAAGCTCAGTGTGGTGGCTCTGGTTGTCACCACCCCAGTGCCTGACTTCACCCAAACGACCTGTTGGTGTGACATGCTTATGACAGTGCTTTAATTGTGTCGTACATGTCAACAGAGATCTTCTCCTTTTCTTGAGAATGAAAAAGGATTTGTTTTTAAATAGCCATGTACATGTGGACTAAACTTCATAAAACAATGCTCTAACATAATTTGACACAGAAGCGCTAAGTTAATCAGTAGATGTAAAACACATGGCATATTAGATCAGAAAGCTAGTTGCAGAACATACTCTTTAATTAAAAAGTTTAAATACATTAGTTACTGTTTGTCCTGTTTAATTACACAGTAACCAGTTCAGAACACTGGACTACTGACTAGACACTGGTCTGATTACATGTCAGAGGGCTTTTAATTAAAAAACATATATTTAAAAATGTCATATGAATAAACTGTACTATTAGTGAGCGACATATGTCCCTGGTTGGTGGCAGTATTAACATGTTTTACAGGATTACAGAAGCTGTTTCTCTATATATAAATATGTTGTTATGATGTCTGCCATAGACATTCCACGAGCTCTGGAGGGGTTTTTCCAAACACATGCATTTCTGTCTAATTGACTGAACAATGGCTGTACACCCCCCACATATCCCCTCCACACCCACCACTTGCCCAAAAGGCACTCTGTACAATAAGTAAGTGTGGGTTTTCTGGTCATCTTTGAGAACTACACAGCTCATATAAACTGTCTGTCAAACATGTGTTAGAGATTGGTGCAACATTTGGGATGACCCGTAAATGTTGACACAGAAAAAAAGAGAGAATGATCTGGGGAGAAGATCTCCATCACTTCCACAGTGGGTCCTCTGTCATCCTCACATAAACGCAGACACACAGCCGAGCTCGTCATAATCATGTCTTTGTGTCTGTATGTGGACAAGACATTTCCTGCTAGACTGTAATCAGCAAACCAGAACATGTCGGTGTGTAAGTGATGAACCAACAGGACTGTCACTTTCAGAACATTTTGCATTTCTTTTGTTTCCTTTGACATTAAACTAATTTTTCTAAGGTGTGATTATGTTTGAGGTATGTTATTGATCTATTACTACTCATTTTTGCCACAGAAACCTGATGTTGACTGTCATACAAGAGTAAAAAAAAAATAAAATTACACAATATATCAGAATCAGAATCTGAGGAGACAGAAAGAATTGTCAGATTTCCAACTTTCCGACAGTCCTTGAACTACACAGCAATGGCGTGCTGCTCCATCAGGAAAATGATCCCAAATCCAAATTTAAAATTGCTCATAATAATCAACCTTTTTCTGCACGTCTCATTTGGAAAATTTCCAATAAATACACTGTTTGTACTAACCAGGGTTTGGAAAACAGAAAATAAATGTAAAAAGCCATTAGTGACTCAGCTGCAACCAACAGTCGTGACAAAAATTCAATGAATATTCACCTGAACTGCAGTCAATGTTTACACAGAGAAGATAATATAAAATTGTGGAAACAAGCTGAAAATGTAAGCAATAAAACATCTATAGCGTGCTTGAGTCACAACTGCTTTTTTTCCCATTATTGGTAACACCTACGAGCATTTGGAAAAATGTTCTACATGATGAATCAACATTTTTGCAATTTTTGTTAGATAAATAGCCACAGAAATGCACAGAAAAGAGTACTTTTCTATTATTTATGGCATTACAAGTGTGTCACCCTGAGTCCTTTCTCCTTCTAGTCATGGTTGAGCTGTTTCCATAGAGGTACAAGACTTTATACTGCAGTGAAAAATGAGCCCACTGTGAGCAAAAACGCAACGGGAGCAAAAAAAAAGCTCAAAAACTGCTTGGGATTCAGAGGGTTAAAAACATTCTTAATTGATTATCAGATTAGTTGGAGATCATTTTAAAGGGTGACAACAACAATGGATTAATTGTTGTAAGCTTTGGGTTTTAAAACAGTTGGTTGCACAAAACAAGCAATTCAAGATGTCAGAACGGTAATAAGCATTTTCCAGTACTTCAGGAACTAAACGACTATCAAATCACAAATAATGTAAAATAATAGTTTCAGTTATCATAAGAGACTGAGTCAAACATTCAGCACCACTTGATTTAATCCACCTCACTTAGCTGTGCTGTGCTGTGATGAGTGACACAGCAGACCTTCTCTGTACAGTCTGAACTGTGTGAGTTGACACTGACTCATTTCACATCATTTGAATACAAAAATCTGAGCGCTGCACAGGGAGGAAACAGGAAGGCATTCACACACACACATACAGGCTGCCAACCAAGCTGAGTCATGGCTGACATGCAAAAGACAAAGAACAATCAGAGCGACAGATCAGGTGTGCTTGTCTTCATTAAGTAATTCCAGCACTGACAGGAAGTGATCTCAGAGTGAAACCTGGACTGGCAATGACTGCACACACCAGCACTGGTTTGAATATCCCTCCTCCTGTACTGTGTGTGACACAGCGGCAGCTCCTTCTTTTTCTTTCCTTTTCTTTCCACTGATCCTACAAACCTGCCACCACTTCATCTGCCTCTTGACATTCTCCTTCATTCCTATCCACCTTTCCTTTATTGCCCCCTATCTGTCCTTCTTCCCCTCCTCTTCTCCATCATATCCTCTCCCCTCTGACTCATGTCCTCCCTCCTCTTCTTACTCCATTCTACTGTGTTGTGGAGAAACATTATCAGCCACGAACACACACACACACACACACACACACACTCTACATACGATGTGCGAGTTAATCGTGTAGGTGTGGTGAGGTGTGTTTGCCTTATTTACCTTCCCCTCCCTGTTGCACCTCCAGCTCCGAGCTCAGAGAACGTTTAAGTCATTAAAGTTGCAAGGATCCAGTTATTATCTTAATGCAGCTGGAGTGGATGTTTCAAAACTTTGTCATGCAATGTTTTGAAAGAGTGCATCTTAAATCCTGCCTGGTTTAAAAGCCAATCTGTGATTTTGCCTTGAAGTAATTAAAAATATTGCTTCACTGCATAATTTAACCTGCATTGCAATGATCATTGCAATGATTCTACAAAGTCGTTTTGAATGGCATTCAAAACGCCGAGGTAACTTTGTAGAAGATCACTAATTAACTTCTGCATATTAACAGCAGACCAAAGCCCTACAATTAACATGAAAGATGTCATGGTTGCAGCAAACACAAAATAATCACCATCTCTGTAGTTCCCCTCAGCTTCACCAAGTTTTGTAACTTAGGGTTAACTTTGGTTTCGGTGTCTGCTGGTCCACATGTTCTCCAACCAAATTCCCATTGGTCGGACAATTGCTGCTTAGTTTCATAAGGAGAACAGCTACATCAATGACATCCCAGGATTATTTTAGTGTTTTCTGGCTTATCTAAAATTTACTGAACATTTAGTCTGAGTTGGTTCCAAAGTAACTGACGCTGTGTCAAAGTCATCGTCGATGTGGCTGCATTTTGTTCAAATGAATGGTCAAAAAGTCAAACTTGTCAAACAGGAGTAGAACAACACAACTCAACAACCAACATGGAAGAACATCTAAAAACAAACTAACGTGTCTCTGGTATATTCCTCAGTAGCGCTTGTGCTCCGACCACTAGCTGATACAGTTCTGTTTGCAGGAGCATGCTGGTCTGCTCTGATTTGAATGTTATCATTTCAGAATAAAAGAACCAGGTTTAAATGATTAAATAAGTTGCTAACACTAGCTTTATCAGTGTTCATTAAGAGTTCATTTAGGCTAACCAAGCTAGAAGGTGGAGTACACTCAGTGCACTGTGGCCCATTTAGTTTATCTAGAGATACCTTTTTTTTCTTCTCACAACTAATCAACTGATTCAGGACTAGGTACAATTCCACTCAAATAAGATTTTCTTTGGTAAACTACTGCCTTGTTTAGGTTATCGTTCGCGCTTTTTAATCAGTCTTGTTTCCAGCAGCATCAGGCCGCTGTATTCGGCAAACAAGCTCTGATAAACCCGCCCACCAAACAGACAAAGGTAACGATTAGGTGGTGGAGAAAGTGAATTATCTCGGAGCTATACATTTACGAGGCCAAAATAAATTGCGTCCAGTTGGGTGGGGCATGTGGAACCTTGATACTTTTGGCACAGACTAGAAAGTGTGATGTATCTTGAACTGTCACATGCTGAAAGCTGTTTTAACTGTTCTGTCAGATCAGCAAACTTATTCCAACAAAGTTTTTTTTTTTTTTTCCCCAAAAACTGTTTCGGTACCAGTCGTGACGCTCTGGCATTAGCTTTGGTGTCAGCATTGTACTCTTAAAAGTACTTCTAGAGATGAAATGCTGGGGATAATGCCTGCTTGCTGTATGTCAAAGCTGAAGCAGGAGGTGCGTCTGAAAGCTGTGATTGATGTTTACAGCAGCAGCGTAGGTAATCATTTTTACCTTTAGCTTTCATTGCCTCTTGCACTGAACTTGAATGGTCCCTTTATGTCATCACTAAAACTATTACTATCATCATCTTGAAGAACTGCAATCATGGTACAAGAAAAAAAAACACAAGTTCCAAAAAACAAATGATCCTTTGGCTGTACACGGATACTGTTCTGACGTATCTGTTTTTAAAATGTAGATTATTCTTATCTGAGTATTTCCACAAGTTGTTTCTTTCACTTTGACTGAATGCATATTTGCAACAGCTTCATTGAGGACAGTGTTGTACAGTCTAAGACGTTTCAACATTTTTATTATTACAGCAGAACTGCCCGGCTCTGTCCTTTGGTGTGAGGATTCATTTGGCAACACGTAATTACAACATGTGTGTTGAATGCACGCGCGCCCGTGTGTGTGTGTGTGTGTGTGTGTGTGTGTGTGTGTGTGTGTGTGTTGCTGTCAGGTATTGAACATCGTAGGCGTTTCCTCGTATTTGTGTTCAGACTTGTCTGATAGTGTGGAGTGGGTATGACTTTAGAGAAAAATGTAACCTGACAAGATCGGACAGACTCAGTGTGGGAGTGAGATTGTTTTTAATTCTCACATTTTGTTTTGTTTTGGTTTTCATGTGCTGCTGATTAACGGCTCCAAAGAAGCTTGGTAAATGACCTGTTTGAGTTTATCATGACAGCAACACTAAAGGCCAAAAATATTTGCACACTTGAACGTTACAGCCACATGTGATCAGTGATCATCTCAGAAAACCACGGCCAGGAAACTGCTGCAGCAGTGTCCTTCTAATAACACTTTTGAAAACTTTTTTCTTCCCTGCATTTTGTTTGCATTTTGTTCCTTTACTTGGAATATTACTGCCAGATCTGTCTGTGGAATAGTGTGAAACCATTAGCAGGCATATGTACATCAAAGCATTGCTCCACAGCTCCAGTATTGGGTCAAAAACTACACAAGGAAAGAAGGCTGCTGATGCTGGCAGGGCTAACGTTAGCAATACTCAGCAAACCAATATGGCACGATTACTTTCAAACTAGTGCACTTTTAACTCACTTTATTTTCATTGCAATATAAATTAGCCTCTAGGAACATCCCTGTTTAGTTTTAGTTCATTTATACATGCATTACGGATGTGACAAATTCTTTACTACTATTTCTTTTTCTTATTGGCCTTGTTTGTTGCTTATTCCTGTGTGCTCATGAGTTTCTTTACCTTTGTAATATGATGTAAAATGTGCTGAAGATACAAAATGTCAATGATGCCACCAAAATCTGTTATAAACTTCCCTGAGTAGAAAAAAAAACGCTGAGGAAAATAAAAAGCAACTCATGTTGGTTAGAATTTCCCATCATTTTCCAAAGACCCAACGCCAGAGAGACACAGAAAGAGCTGTTCACCCTCCTCCTAAACCCAGATTTTCCAGCTTCACTGCTCATAATGTGGCCCTTTCAGAAAAGCCAGCAAGTGTGTATGTGTGAATGAATTCCCTGCTGTTTTTTTTCTGCTACCAGGTTGTTCCACAGCAGGAGTTTTCAGTGTGAATCTATGAACTAAACTCTGGTGTCACTCACATGGATGTCATCAGGAGACAAACTGCCATTAAGCAATACAATTTTACAAATGTCCAAACCGGACTGAAACTCTACGAAATAAATGTTGCAAAACTCTACTTGGAATTTGTCATATTCTGCATGCATCAGCGCTACACAGGTCACCATGGCTACGACTCTCGTCTGTAACAGCTCCCGACTCATTTACTCAACCTTTCACTTTGTTTATATTGACTTACTATGGATTACTGATAAATTGACCAGTTGACCAGTCAGTCAGCCGGTGGGTCAGTCAGGCAGGATGGAGCACACACTCTCCTCACCTCTGCAATCCTTCAGCAAACAAACACATGCGGTTGACCTTAAGAAACCTCTGCTGGAGTTATTCAGCACTTGGTGGGTCGTCTTGTGATCTCTGTGTATATGAGTGTGTATGCTTTGAAAGCCCCATGATGCCAAAGACGTCAACGCTTCCTCGGTTGCCGAGGAAACCAGTCATGAGGAATCACCAGAAAAGAGAAAAGAGGAACCTGCTTTAATCAGCTGATTGTGACACATTTTATGCCAAGATTTAACTCGGATACTGACACGTTTTTAGATCCGCACGCAACTGCACTGCAGGCATTAGCAGTCATGTCAATTATCCATTTTTGAGTGTCAGTATAATTACATTAAACAGAGAAGCCACAAATATGGTAAATGTGCAGCTTTTGCACTTTTATTGTGACAGAGAAAGAAAACAAAGTCTGGCTGTTTGAAACTACAAGTGCAAAAAAAGTAAGGGGAAAAAAGACTCAGAGGGTATCAGATGGAAGGATGAGAGCGACAATAAGAGCTACGAGGCAGCGCAAAGCCTTCATCTCTGATTACGGAGATATGACAGATGAAGTCACATGTGATTTCATTTGACATACAATAACTCAATCTGCTGGAAGCCCACACACACACACACACACACACACACACACATACACGGTCGGGAGGAAGAGCCGGCATCAGCTCGTGATGAGCAACGAGACAGAGTGACGCCTCACGACTTCTCTCTGTGGCACTCTGATCGCTCAGGTTTCAGTGTCCATAAAGCAATCAATGGCTCAATGCAATGACTTCACAGGTGGCCAAATTAGACTCGTACTATAAGTGATGGGGACTTTTATTGACAAGCTTGATAAAGGTTGTAGCGGGCAGAGCTCAGCAACATCTCATATTTTTCTGTGCATCAGTCAGGATTTAGCAATATTTGGTCACTGTTAATCCAATCAAAGCACACCAACAAACTCCTGACACTACTGAGTTTATTCTTTTTTATACGTTTATATGTGTATTTGTATACTTACGTTTGCACTATTTCTTAAAATATTTTCTTTCTATTGTGTGTGTATCTGTGTGTGCACTGCTGCTGACAACACTGTGAATTTCTCCACTGTGAGATAAATGAAGGCGTATCTTATCTGATAAGTGATAAATAATACCTAAATGTGTAATCTAGTTGTTGTTTATGTGTCCATTAATATTTCATACTACAGAGAAATACTTTGGTTTGATCTAAAGCCAAGTTTTCAGGTGCTTTGAAACTTGGCACTTAGCAAAGTAATCTGGTGATTAATAAGGCGCATTCATGCATTACTCAGTGTTGTCACTGCACGTTGTTGTGAAAGCCACTCTAACACTTTTCCATATTAACCTCAACTGTACATGCAAGGCATTTGCACGAAATCAGGCAGCCAGTTGAATCCTGTTTCTGCTGTTGCATAGAGACACCACAGATAATTTGCCTTTTATCTAAAACCCTTTGCAACGCATACACGCACTCACGCACACGGAGCGATGCAACGAGCTACCAAGGACAATTTATCTAAACAGATGATCATAAAAAATAAAAGTGATCTGATGAAGCCAGATGAGAGGAACAGGAAACATGTACAGAAAGGACTTTGGTAAACTATGAAATCATCGTCATCACTGCCAGTCTCCTGCTTGTTGCCGTTTTTATTCACTGATAATTCCTCGTTGCATCTGGGTTTTGCTGTAAAACTCAAAGAACGGATGGCTGTACAGTCATGCTGACAGAAGGCATGGGGTGATGCTTGATTGCAACAGTTTACCTGTGTGGATCATTTCCAGTAGACGCTGTTAAACTGTTGCCTCTGCCAAAGGTTGTGAGGTATTTTGGGAACACTGATAAATTATAACATCCTAATTACACCCTCCCTGCCTAAACTGCATGAGTCTCTTCATGCACATCTGCCACACTGCGCCACTACAAGCAAATTTTCAACCTGCTTCGAACACTGAGATATGACAGAGCAGCCAACATTTTGCATTGCATTTATTATAAATAATGCAACCAAAGTATGGCAGGACAAGGCTTTTGGTATCAGAGCACCAACACGCCAAAAGGTCTCCAGAACACTCCAGTGCCACAAAAGGTACTGAAAACTAAAGCAGTGAAGAAATGTAGCACTGCTTATAATATTACCAAAGAGGAGTCACCTTCTGCTAAGTTTCAGATCATCCTTATGAAAATCATTTACATAATGTGTTACGAACCTACCAATGTGTATGGGAAATGAGAGAAAAGGTAGCACTTAAAATGCATTATTCAGTGCTGAAGGGCGCACCTATATCAAAAAGTTAGGAACACCACTACAACCAATGTAAAAAGTCACTCTGGAGCCCTGTGGAAGTATTTCAGGGGACTTGTAGCTCTGGTTGCATTCAAACACTGATGCTACTTGTATTGACACAACACGAGAATGCTGTCATTGTCTATAAGACATGCACACTGACAAACTCCAATTAAAGTCAACTGACACTAAAGTATGTTATGACATGTTTTTCCACTCAGAGAAACATCCAGCATTGGTGGGGCATCACCACTGGCATGCCTTGGAGCAAGGCACCAGGCTGCCAGCTATCCAATGTTCGTCTGTTTATCCTGGTAAACAATTTTCAAACACACAGCCTCTTCCAGTTCCCACATCACAGAAAGCTGAGAACGTGGGCATTACCGTGGAAACCAACCACAGAGCCCACATACAGACCCACCAGACCGGTTCTGATGGAAACATTCACAGAGTCTCCTGCAGGTGTTGTACGGGGCAGAACAGGAGAAAACAATTAACTGGTTTTACCTAATGTCCACATTTGTCAACGCTGAGACTCAGTGTGTGTGCGTGCGTGTGTGTGTGTGTGTGTGTGTGTGTGTGTGTGTGTGTGTCTGTGCATTAAAAAAAAGAGGTAATAAGTGGTGCCCCTCTTTAGAGTCAGCTGTTCCACTTTTCTTTTGTCTGTCGTTCTCTCACACACTCAGCAGCTGACAGGCTGAAGAAGCTAAAAGAGAGCATGGAGGAGGAGACAGCTGTCAAAACATACTACACACACACTCACACACTCACACACATACACACAATAGTGGAATGTGCTTGGTCAACATGCAGTGTGGAAAAGCCATATTAGCTTTGCATTGAGCTAACAGCTAACAGATGGAGCAGACCTGTGTCCCCTGCAGGGCCAAACAAGGTAAACCCAGATATGGACCAAGCAGACTGGACTGGCACTTTGAAAGCAATTTAAAGGGAGATTTCTCATAAACTAATTTAGATTGTGTTTGATTCTGTGTTACCTTAATTAACACATTACGTGTATTCTTTCTAACAAACTGTGCAT
>NW_007578068.1:523187-524495 GCF_000690725.1 Stegastes partitus | reverse complement strand
CTTTGGATGTTTGGTTTCGAGATGCCACCGTAGCTTTGAAGGCTTCAGTGCTTGGTTGGCTAGCGTTAACCCACCCTCTACGCACTGGGCTCTCGGCTCTGCCTCGCCACCTCCATTCACAAAACCAAACTTCATAAAGTCAGGGTTGTACTTGTGCACAAATTTTGCCTTTGAGCAGGGGGAGGCATCATTCCATCCTTATTTTTTCTTTTTAAAAACTTTTCCATAATGTAAATTAATTGCGGCTGGCTTCTGGGGGGTCCTGCGGCCGTCGCGGCCCACAGGTGCAGAATTGAATGTTTGTCGCGGCCCAGTGGGCAGCGCTCGTGGCCCGACGGTGGGCCGCGGCCCCATGGTTGAGAACCACTGCTCTAAGAGGAGGAGGTGCAAGATTATTTTGAACATCAGGCTGCATCAGAGTAAAATAAGAAATAGTTTAAACTGATGAAATTGTATTTATTGTTTTTTAGAATATTACAGTGATGGTGATCTTCTGGCTTTTCATCTTCATCAATACTTTAAGGACTTGTTTATAGAGTGAGTGCATAGGTCTGAGTGTGCCGGATGTTTTTAAAATTATTCTAGTTAAATCGAACACTTCTAGTGACCCGACGAACTTGATTTTTGAAAGACAGGTTTGTGTCAACTATAATGCCAAGATATTTAAAATGTGCCACAGGTTTGATGACTTTGTCGTTAAATAAAATGTCAGGGTTACCTGAGTTGTTGCTACTTGTTGTAAAATACATGCAAACTGTTCAATTCAGAGTCAACAAGAAGGACGGTCATTGTCGCTGTCAGTTTGTCTGCAACTTGTTCTTTGGACTGTGCATGAATAAAAACCCCAGCATCATCAGCAGACATCACTTGAGAAAGGTCATTATTGTAAATACTAAACAAAATTGTTCCTAAAATAAACCGTGGGAGGGACCCCTACCGTACAGCTAACACATCCAGAACCACTAACCCACTCTTGTGCACCATTTCTCTTTCTTTTAACAAGGATTCCATCCATTAGCTTTGCCAAATGGCTTCTTAAAGTCAAAAAATAAGCCCCAACAACACCACCTTCATCAAGATGACATTTGATTCATTCAACCAGAAAACAGTTTGTGTGGAGCGATGCTTTCTGAAGCCAAACTGCAATAGGTGTAAAGTCAATTCTCCGTTGTTCAAGTGAGACTCCAGATGATCACAGGCAACGTTTTCAGTTATTTTAGAGGCTACTGGGAGGATGCTGTGTTTGTAATTTGATGGGCTGCTGCTGTCACTTGATTTAAAAATCACCACTGCAGTCTTCCAAGATGA
>NW_007578068.1:441505-522149 GCF_000690725.1 Stegastes partitus | reverse complement strand
AAGCCCACAGGTGACCCTGAACTCACCTGTGGTCACATGACCTGTTGCTCTCTCAACCAAACAAACGTTTTATTAAAAGCATTACATTTTTAACTCAACATCAGTTTTAAAGTTGTACGTTTTCCTATTGATCCTTTCAAGGTCCTATTTATTGGGATTTTATGTTTGTTTTATTTCCATTTATCAGTTTTAATGACGTATGAATTCAAGCATTTTTTTTAAAAACTAGGACAGAAGATAAATACAAACTTACAAACACAAGAAATCTAAAAAATAACTATAGTATTATTTCCATGAGTGAGTCTCACTCACTCTGGTTCCCTGGGCAAGATTGTAGTTGGTTCCCCGCCTTGCATTACAGTCAATGTCCATCCATCCATCCATCCATTTTCTATCCATCCATCCATCCATTTTCTATACACCGCTTAATCCTCACTAGGGTCGCGGGGGGGCTGGAGTCTATCCCAGCCGACTTAGGACGAAGGCAGGGGACACCCTGGACAGGTCGCCAGTCCATCGCAGGGCCACACTTATATATACACATATAGTTGATGTGTTATTGTATGAAAATGAATAGTGACATTGACTGTGGGCTGCAAGGTGGCGCAGTTGGTAGCACTGTGGCCTCGCAGCAAGAAGGTTGCCGGTTCGCGTCCCGGTGGAGGCACCGGGATCTTTCTGCGTTGAGTTTGCATGTTCTCCCTGTGCAGTGTGGGTTCTCTCTGGGTTCTCCGGCTTCCTCCCACACAGTCCAAAAAACATGTTGAGGTTAATTGGTGATTGTAAATTGTCCATAGGTGTGAATGTGAGTGCGCTTGGTTGTCTGTCTCTAAGTGTAGCCCTGTGATCGACTGGTGACCTGTCCAGGGTGTCCCCTGCCTTCACCTTAAGTCGGCTGGGATAGACTCCAGCCCCCCTGCAACCCTAGTGAGAGTGAGGATTAAGCGGTGTATAGATAATGGATGGATGGATGGATGGATATCCCAGTGTCAGGATCCCTGTTCAGCCCCTGCCTGGCTCCCTTTTTCTCTTCCTCTCTCCCTCACCCAGCCTGGGCCTCTCTCTCTCTCTTTCTCTCTCTCTCTCTCTCTCTCTCTCTCTCTCTCTCTCTCTCTGCCTCTCAGCCCAAATCAAACCCCATCAAAC
Organism: Stegastes partitus; assembly: GCF_000690725.1. Taxonomy (NCBI): domain Eukaryota; kingdom Metazoa; phylum Chordata; class Actinopteri; family Pomacentridae; genus Stegastes; species Stegastes partitus. The sequence goes on along the minus strand of NW_007578068.1, from coordinate 521,003 downwards.
ACAATCACCCATAGCTGAAACTCCAGACTCACCTGCTCCCAATCACCTCCTTCCCATAAAGACCAGCTCTTCCCTTCACTCTGTGCCAGGTTGTCATCTCATTTACCTGTTTCACAGCCGTCTGTCAGCTTGTCTTCAGCCTGCATCTCCCAGCCAGCTTTCTCCTGCCACCAGACTCCAACCTGTAGCCTTCCTGCCCTTTTCCCCCTCATTAGTTTTGGTTTAGTGAGTATCTCTGTTTTTGTTCATCTTAATCAGCATTTCCCTGTACGTCAATGCATCTGTCCCACAGTTAGTTTAGTTACCTCTTTTAGTATTTTTGCATCAGGTTAGTTATTCCCTGTTTAGTTTCCTTAGTGTTTAGTTTCTTCGTTCTGTAACAGTTTGAGTTTTGTTTTATTTTTTAAATAAACCTGGTTCCATTTCAATCTATCCCTGCCTATTGCAGTGTCTACACTTGGGTCCTAGCCCACTCTGTGACACCCAGAAGGGGGAATACTGTAAATAGTAATGTATTGTCTGTACATGATAGTTTATTTTCCATTGTGTAATCTTCATGTTAGCTATTTAAGCATGCAATGTACAATCTACAATGTATGTGTTTTGTTTTTTTTTTTTGCTTCACACAAGGTTTTATTTAAAGCATCCCATTACAAAGTTACAACATGCACACCCTAACACCATAAGAATATTGCAATACCTTAAAAATAATTGTAATTAATTGGCAACAATCAATCTATTATCTGAGACATCGCCTTGCCAGTGACCATGGTAACAATACATGCAGCACATAATATAGAAAGTACCTTGCAGCATACACAGTGTATGACTAGACTTAATGCTATAGTCCATTGCTACATAATCTATTTTTTTGGTTTTGTAGCATATTACCAATTACATTTATCCTTTAATGTCTGTGGAATGCATTAAGTATTTTTTCTTTCACAAATAAAAAGTCCTGTTTCTGAATTTAAATCCATGTGCCCTCACAACTCCAGATCAGCAGGTGGTTTTTCGGTGTTGTGTCAGTCAACAGTATGATCCTGGTACACGCAAAACAAACTTAAATGGCTTATACAAGAAATTATTTATAGTGGGTGACCCCAAGGAGATTGTACGACAAACAGAAAGCTTTGCTCTGTCATTTCTTCACATCTCAAAATAATGGAAATCTTCAGAAATATCAGAAATTGCTCGGGGTATTTTGTTTCAGTGTTTTGACAGGACTCAGTATGTGGTGCTGAAGTGAAATGTCACAATTTGACATATTTGGTGAAATAATGTCATCAGAATAATGTGACCCTGGTTGGAGTGCAGCTCGAGATGCTGGGAATCAATTATTTGTTTCTAATATAAAATATCACAATAAAATAGTGGTCAACGTTGTGCTAAAGATACGATTTAAGGGTAATGCTGAGTATTGAAACTTGAAACTGCGACATGCAATTTAATCTGAAATGTTTGGAACAGAGGACATTACTTGATTTAATGCAGACTATTAATCTGAAAGTCATTCTGCTTCACCTGGATGGTATGAAAAGCTTTGCCACTCTCTTGTTGCTACTATCAGGTCTGGTTTTTGTATCAGTTCTGTTTTTTTTGTTTTTCCCTTTCATCACACTTCAAAAGGGATTCAAAATGTGGAAGTTTGTAGACCAACTCCCTGTGGAGAACAGCTCTTTCTTCTACAAGACAGCACTGAACTCCTGCAGCCGAAAGAACAAAAAGCAAACGGTGAAGGGCTCCCTGGTAGATGCAGCAACTACATCTCACAAGTTCATTGAAAGACTGAGTTGTTTCTTGGCTGCTTTTGGATTACAAAGTAGAAAGCTAAATCATCATATTTATTTCTGTTAACTATGCATCAGCATTAAGAGAATCAGGACATGGTGTGGTTTACATGTGGTCCTTCTGGTTATCAGTGCATAGCCTCAGGGAATCAGTGTTCCTGTTGTGTCCACACAAATCATTTTTTCAGATTTTTGTGTCTTGCAAACAATATCCATACTGTACAATGCTCTGAATTTACATAAATGCACCTCAGTCTGCCGTTTTCCTAAAATGTACAGTAATAAACTGTAAAAGCAATATGTTTGAACTGGGAATTGAATATATGTGTAGAAAATGAAATAATACATAATTAAATGTAAATATTTAAGATACCGCTGCCTAAATTATATATGTGTTTACTATTTAATAATCCCATATTCTCAGTATGTTAAATAAATATTTGAGTGTTAATTATTAATTGTCTTTTCCCCACAGCTTTAAATTATTCATTTTTATTTTCTAAAGCACATGATTTTATTTTTCTCATCTTCTGTCTCATACTGCTGTTTTAGTCAATTAGTTTTATTTATCCTATAAATTTGTATGAACTTTAACTTGTCTGCTGTTTTTGATTTATAGAATTTAATTGATTGCAATTTTGTATTTTATAGTTTACATATTTTAGGCTTTGAACAACCTCTGCATGATAAGGTTCTATATAAATACAGTGCCTACATTAAGCATTCATCCTTGTTGAAGTTTCACTTTTTACAGCTTTTTTAACATTGAATCATGCCATACAGTCTTTGTTCCAAATAATTTACCGAAAAGAGTCTTTCATGTCAAAGTGAAAACAGATTTCTAAAAAATAATGTCAATTAATTTAAAATATAAAATGTAACACAATTGATTGCATAATTAGTCACTTCTTTCAAGTCAGTATTTTGTAGATGCATCTTTGGCTGCAATTACAGCAATAAGATTGTGTGACTAGATCTCAATTAGCCCAGCACATATGGAGGCAATTTTACTCCATTCTTCTTTGCTAACTGCTCAAACTCACGTTGCACAGGGATCAGGAGTGAACAGCCCTTTTCAAGTCCAGCCACAAATTCTCTATTGGAGCTCTGACTCATTCACTTCAGAACATTCACCTTCTTGTCTTTAAACCATTTCAGCGTAGCTTTGGCTGTATGCTTAGAGCAGTTGTCTTTGTAGAAAACAAATCTTCTCCTAAGTCAGGCTTTCATCAGGTTGTCCTGCAGGAATTCCCTATACTTTGCTTTGTTGATTTTACCCTCTACCTTTACAATCTTTCTAGAGCCTGCTGCCGAGAAGTATCTCCACATCATGATGCTGCCACCACCATGCTTCGTGGTGGGGATGGTGTGTTCGTGATGATGTGCAGTGTTTGGTGTCCATCAAACATAACATCGAGTCGAATGTTCAAAAGATGAAACCTTGACTCTAAAGTCAGCCTTTTCTAGTTGACTTGATAGTCTCCCATATGGCTTGTTATTAATATTTCCTTTTATTTATACAGGTGATCTCGTTGAGACATGGGGTCTCATTCTCAAGAGAGACGTGTTAAATAAAACAATACAACATCAAGTCACAGACAGACAGCACTGTGGGACCTGTCCTCATAACAACAAAAGAATAAAAAAACAAGAGTGAGTTACAGACAGGCTCAACATAAAACACAACATCTAATGTTGTGAGGCTTAATTCATAGGCTTTTCAATGACCCTTTCATAGTATTGCTCGAAGTATTCTTTTGTCTTTAGGGCATAGTCACAGCCAGGACTACTAATTTACCAGTGACAGACATAGGTGTCCTTATACTAGAATCACTTGAGACACATTCACTGTGCTCACAGGATCTTCTTTTAAGTGTGTTACTTAAAGCTCCAGTGGGCTGCACCTGTGTTGAATATGGGAGGGAATGTGAATGCTATTTTATGTTTTTATTTATTATTATTTTTTTATCATTTTACATTACAACAGCGGCCCGAAAGAGAAATGGAGAAAGAAAAAGAAAAAACAGGGAGAGGGTTGAAAAAAAAAAAAAAATAGAGGTATCTTTTGCGAGAACTTTCTTGGGATCTCGCAATAGCTTTTGTGAGGTATCGCAAAACTATAGGTAACTCCCGTCCGGTAGGTGGCGGTAATGCACCTGAACGTTGCATGCCAACTGCCAAGTCAAAAGAAGAAGAACTATAGGATACCTATAGGAACTGTAGGTATATGTATCTTTTGGGCAGGATGGAGAAGAGACAATGGAGGACACCCAGCCGTACAAGAGTTTTATTGAGTTTTATTTTGAAATCGGCCTAAAATTTAAAGACATTCAAGCAGTGCTTAGCAAGAGGCACAGTTTTCACAAAACATCCAATAAAATTGATGTGACTTTCGCGAGATCTCGCAAAAGTCTGTGAGATCCCGAGAGCTTTGTGAGATCTCGCAAAAGATACTTCTATTTTTTCCCCCCTCTCTCTGTTTTTTCTTTCTCTATGTCCCTTCCGGGGTTCGTACACTACCTTGTAGAAATGTGTTTTCACTTTTGCAAAAGTCTTTTTTTTTTTTTGTAAAATCTTGTTTTAAAAAAAATTTATCATAATTCAATATTGAATAGGAGTACAGTGGAAAAAGTTCCAATGAATACCTCTTATAGGCACAGTAAATGGAACTTTTCTATTGGCTCTCCGGCAACACTGTTTGTTTAAATAGTATGACAAAATCCTGCTCTAGAGCAACCAAATGTACAAATAGCAACCTTGTCAAGGATGTGGAATAAATGCTCCAACAGTTTTCCGCTGGAAGCGCCCAGACGTGGTCCAGCCGTGGTCCGCGGTCTGTCAGTGTCCGTGTTTTCCAGCAGAGGTCGCTGCAGTCGCTGTTCTCGAGCCGTCACTGTTTACGGAAGTCCGAGTGACGTGTCACTGTCCACCGAAGCATTGTGGGAAGGAAAGTGGAGCTGACACGGCCGCTGATGGCAGACTGCTCAATTTAGCAAATTTCTTCGCCAAGTGAGCAGCCGTGAGAAGCCGATATTTGGGGTAACGATGCTGCTCCGTGACGCTAACGTCCATGGGCTTTGAAGAGGGCCACCGTATGCCGGTGTCATCGCTGCTCTGCTGCGCACGGGCGCTCACAGCACACAAGTGGGATACCGTGTCAATGGACCGCGGCGTTTTTATTTTCTCCAAGGGAGGCGAATAAAGTAGCGACGGATTATATTCCCGCGGTGGATGGGGCGGGGGGCGACTGCGCTCCCGCATTCCTCTAACGTTTAAAGTTTCGTGAGATTCCTGTCGAAGACGCCGTCAAAGATGTCGACGAGCAGTCCCGAAGCGGTGAAGAAATTGCTGGAGAACATGCAGACGGACCTGCGCTCTCTGTCGATGGAGTGCAAGAAGAAATTCCCTCCAGTCAAAGAGGTTAGCCGGCTAGTTAGCTTCACACAGCCGTTGCCTCGGTGTTCAGCTTCGTGTCCCTTCTGTGAATCTGATTTTACGTTGTTGTTAGTGTAGATTTGACACAGGTTTGTTGTGTGAGCCGGTTTCCCCACCAGCCGCTGGGCCTCTGCTGTCTGATGTGGACACTGACTTGTCCTCATACTGGGCGACTGAATTAAAAGTTGTTGCCGGGCCTTCATACCTATTAAATGTCCAGATACAGGAATATACAGGTGTTGTCACAGGTTTTGGTTAATGAGGTTAAACTGAGGTATTCTCATAATGGAGGGCAGCCAAATAAACTCATTTGCCTCAGGTTTTTATTTACATAATAGCGCCTATCTAGCTACCTGTTTTGACTGACAGCAAGTTATTTCTGTGGCACATTCACTGGATTCAGTGTAAGGACTGACTGTACCATGAAGCAGACATTTATCTTCAAATGTGGCTAAAGCATCTCTTTAAAATAGGCTTGAAGCTGCATTTAAATAGTAAACTATTTTATTTATATTGTTTAATGTCTGCCTTTAGGTGACAATGGATTAAATGGTGGTTTAGGTCTTCGTAACTCTAATCTCACACACACACTACTCTCAGGGACTTACCACTTTAACTTGAATTGCACACACCGCTTTTTGTCTATATCCTGTTTATAGCTATATTCTACTTTCTCCTATTTTCTTTTTTGCTATTTTTATACTTTTTTCTATGTTCATTTTGCACCGTGGGGCCTCGGAGTATGGCAATGTTCAGTTCTCTGTATGTTATACATATGGCAAAACTGACAATAAAGCTGACTTGACTAGTTTACATCCCCTACTCTGCACTGTATGACTACTCAACCCCATTATATGTAATTGGACATCAGAAATAGATGTAGAAGCTTCACATTTAAAGCCAAACATGAAGTCAGCATGGCCGCATAGATAGCACTAGTTAGAAACTGTCTGTGAGCCGCTGAAGAATTTGTTTTAAAATGCAATAAATTACAAAGAAAATGTTATTTTTGAGGACTTTAGTCACAGAAGATGTGTCTGTGATCTGACGTTGCAAGTTGGTTTGACAGCGAGCTTGCCAGCATTGACGGAGCCAAGAGCGATTTCATGCAAGTGTTTTGTTTTTATTCCTTTAAATGGCTCACTGTGCTGTTAGTGCCTGCTGACTGACTTTGTTGTGTTCCAGCGTTGGTGACATTTCTGATGACTTAATGACTTACTCTGAGAGCAGAATAGTACAAGGAGGTGCAATGACGAGGCCCATTACAGTGTATATATACTGCAGGATTCACACTTAGAAGACAGTCAGTCCAGCTTTCACGACTCCACTTCACCCCAAACACTACTCTCTTTTTATTTACTTGCTCTGTGTGCAGCCGGATCATTTACACCTGGAATGTAATTATTTTCTTTTAGAACTTAATATGAAGGCTTGATAATAAAACAAACGTAAATATGAGGCTGGTGTTACTGGATAAACACAACCTCCATTCACTCTCTGTCAAGGTTTGATTGCACTGCACTTCCTGACTGTGGATATGTATTATATCCCATTATTTCACTTGTCACTGAAATGCACACAGAGAAGAGTGAGTGTTTGCCAAAGTTATTTAATTCTACTGACACCATCTCAGTCTGCTTTAGCTCCCTGTAATTCCCAGGTATAGCAAGCTCACTGTTTGCTTGCATATGTAACAGTGGTCACACAGGTCATTAGAGGAAATGTTCTACTGTGTGTGTGAGGCTTTTGTGGCTATAGAAACTCAGCTGGGCAATACATATCAGGCAAGACCGGCTGAGTTTGTTTTCCCTCAGGTTTCACCTCAGATAAAAGCAATATTAAAATGACAAAGAGAAATAGCTCAGCAAGTGCTTCCAGTTCCTTTGTGTTCCTCTCACTACAGATTCAGTCCCTTGACTTCAGTGCTGAATGATTCGAAATGACAGATTATAAAAGGTACACAGCTGATATCACATCTTAGGCTGCTTGCTGGCCCATGCCTATGGGCCTTATGAAGCATCTGCTTCAAATATTGATTTATTATCACCCAGGTTTTCTGGTCCTGACCAGCATCCTTCCCTCAGGGATCAGAGCAGTGCAAAGATCCTCTTTGATGTTGCCCACAACCTGAGCTCACTCACGCTCTGATTGATGGTGTTGTGATTGGAATAACCTTTCCATTCCAGACTGTCATGGTTATATTTGCTGAGATGTTATTGTTCAACAAATAAGCTGAGTGCTGGTGGTCACCTTTTGAATTTTAATGATTTGTGTGGCTTTTTCAGCCCACCAATGTAGACTAGTAAGAATTTAAATTTGTTTAACAGAAGTCCTTTATGTCTTTTGATAAAATGCATTTTTGTTTGTCTTACCTACATTTTCAGCACGTTTTTAAAGGGTTTCGCTCCTAAACATTTCTAGACAAATAGTGTTTTTAAGTAAATGATCAAAACTTAATACTAAATCATTGTGTGCCACTTCCAAAGAGGAATGAGAAAGCTCCAGCTTCTTTTCCCAGCCAATCGTCCTACCAGTTCCTCCTCTTCCATTTCTCAATCCATCTCCCACAGTGACATTGCACCACAGCCAGTGGTTTCTCAGGGTTAAGAGCAGCCAAGAAGAATCCTATTGATTTTTTTTTGTATCATAGCATCAAACTCAGAACCTGTCTTCCATTGAGTTGCAGTCAGTGAAACCACCAGGGCTTTGCTTTTGCCTCAGTGAAAAAAAACATAAAAACATCAGACAGCCAGCCCTCTGCTCTCTCTGAACATGAGTCAGGTACTGTCAGCTGTATGTAGCTCACAGTCAAATGTGACTGCTTGTGTTGGGGGGAAAACTCGCAGATTAATGAAAGCGTCCCAGGCAACCTTTGTATGGATTGCTTAGCTCGACTCATTTGCTCGACAGGTCATGTCGGCTGCACGGAGACAAAGTAACAGCAACAAGCGGGGATGATTTGGCCACACTGAAAATCTGACTGAATAAGCCCTTTTTCGCAACATGCTAAATCAGTTCCAGAAAACTGCTGAGTTTAGAGACTCTCACAGCGTGTTTCTAAGGAAGTCAGTCTGTGATGAGCTTTGCTGCTGTTGCTTTTCAAAGACATGAGTTGGTTCATGGACGTGGGTCAGTTCCGCTTAGAGGGTCCTCACACAAACACAGCTCTTGAGAAGAACTGAAAGTATTGAAGACTTCCTGATCTTTTCTTTTTTTTTCTTGGCACTGACATTACTTGTATCCCAGAGCCCAGTATTTAGTGTCACTTTCTTTTCAGTGTTGAGATTCTTTTTCCATATGTAGTGTCCCACATTTATTCCCGTCTGTTTTTGGGTACATCTTTTTGGACTTGACACGGACATTCAACAATTTCCCTGAGGTACCCTACCAAAGGGATCAGTAAAGTTCTATCTAATCTAATCTAATTATGTACATGGACACTATGCTGCTGGTTGCTACAAGACAACCAGTGATCAAGGGGCTAAATGTGTGGCTTTGTGGACTAAATGCACAGAAATTTTTATGATTGTGCTTTTGGAAATTCATTATTTAACCAATCTGTAATTACCCAAAATTTTAATTTTAAGTTTGATGCTTTTGTTACCCAGTTCCTGTGATTCATTTTGATCAAAAACTGAGAAGGAATTATTAGTGCGGCTATGCTTATCACATCTCAAGTGTCTTTCACGATAATTACATGAGAGTTACGTGCTATGTACAAAATAATTTTGTAGCAGTAACCAGTGATTCTGCTTGAATGCTAACAAAACAAATTATTCATCTTTCTATTGTAGTTGAAATGACAATATTTCTAAGCTTTTATCATTCAGCAGAGTCATATTTTAGATATCTGCCTACTTCACAGTACAGACAAAAACTCCATGATTAGACTCAAGCTTTTCATAAAGACTGATGAAAGAAACCTTTCATAAAATAAACTCACTGCTGCTCTCTCGCTACGATGACATCACCAGACCGGTGGTATTTCCCGTCCGCACGGTGGTGGTGACTTAATAAATCTGACACTTTTCAAAGAAAAGTAAGAGGAAGCTTTTTGTGAAGTAGGTGGAAATATGTGTTTACATGGAAAGAGAGATTTCACACTTTTCAGTCAGCCATGTGAGTCCGCCAGTGTGAGATTTTTTCTGTGGAGAGTTACAAGGTTTTGTGCAAAACCCTTGACATTTTTCATTTGGGAGGATTCCTTCTAATGGGTTTGAAGATGAAGCACATGGTTCTGCTGGAGGCTGAACAAAGGAAACACAAACAATCTGCTTCTAATTAGAGACATTTATTGGTTTACTGGTTCTTTTTGACTGAGTCACAGATTCTACAGCGAGGAAAACAGAATTTTAGGAGTTGCAGTAGAGATGAGACTGTTTAAAATCATTTTTCAAGGAGCTTTTATGCATCTCATAATCCTCAGCCTCGACACATTTCAGAGGATTTTATCCTGTTAAATCACAACCTAAAGTTGTCCTCAGGGCCAGCAGTCCTCACATAGACTTTTTGTAGTCCTTCAGCTCAATCATGCAGTCAATTTTGCTCCTGCTTTTAGACATACGTTTGTACTTTTGCAAAGCCTGAACTTTTATTAAGCTCAAAGAAGACCGTACTTGAATGGGACTTGAAACATTGTTCATACATCTGCGATTAAAGCAAGCATTCTCGTCTCGCTCGCTGCCCTTGTGCCACAAGCTGAAACATTTCTGAGTGACTCATTTCAGTCCACAAGATTGTCAGCTGTTGTACATGTCGCAGATGTGTTGTGGTATAAAGTTGTTTGTGGAGCATCACAGGTTTGAAGGTGGGCAGATATCTGAGAAGCACAAATCCTCTTGAGCCACTACAATTATTTTAATTGCTATTTTTTTTCTCAACAATTTGTCTCCCAGAGCCAGAAGTGATGCCTGTAAATATGTTGTTTTATCTGAGCAACAAAGTCAAGTAAACATTTAATTGACAATGATATAAAATTGGCAGCAGATCCTTTTTTTTTTTGACATGCTGACAAAGCAGTGTTTGATTTTTTTTCCTTCTTTAATAATCTGTGGATCGACTAGTCCATTTAACAACTAATGATTCCAGTCAGAAGCTCACCAGGCCAGAGCTCTAACTTTGGCATATATTTAAACAACCTTGAAGAAGCTTTAAATATTGTTTCACAGCACTAGACGTTGCAGTCATGACACTTGCCTTTTCACTTAGATCCCATATTATGGGCTGGGAACATCAGTAGAAACAGGAGGGTTGCAGTTATTCAGGACTGAAAAGGCTCTTCCCTGGCCCTGTAAAGACCTACAACTCTGTTTGAGGAACAAAGGAGAAGAGGGAGACCAGCATTTTTAGAGATTAACTTTTTAAGCAGCTGCACGTTAATAGGCTGTGCAGTTTGTATGAAACGCTCAGCCCACTAACCTACGGTTGCTTGGTTACTGGCAGTTTGGCAGGTTATGAATTGCTGACCTCCACAGTGGCTCGACATTGTGGCTGTTCAAATGACATGTTAAAGCGATATAATCATGCTGTTGGTGAAATATCATAGCGTACAGTGTTTGTCACCTTCAGTGGGTGTTTAATCAAAAGTCGTACGACTCACTTTTAATTTCGGCATGCATTAATATTGTATATGTAGAGAATGTGTTGGTAGAAAGTTTTGTTGCTTTCTTTCACTAATTTGCTAAGATAATCACCCATTTAACAACCACGTCACAACCTCTTAAGACCTGGCATCCACATGCATGGACATCACATTTTGTGTTATATTACCACAGTAGGTAATTGTTACATTTTTCTTAATTAAATTTTTTTTTTAAGAAGTATTATTGTTATTTCTTTATTCATTTATTTTTAAATATATTTTGCAAGGTGGCACAGTTGGTAGCACTGTTGCCTCGCAGCAAGAAGGTTGCCGGTTTGCGTCCTGGTGAGGACACCCGGGATCCTTCTGCGTGGAGTTTGCATGTTCTCCTCGTGCGGTCTGGGTTCTCTCCGGGTTAATTGGTGATTCTAAATTGTCCGTAGGTGTGAATGTGAGTGTGCTTGGTTGTCTGTCTCTAAGTGTAGCCCTGTGATAGACTGGTGACCTGTCCAGGGTGTCCCCTGCCTTCAGCCTGAGTCAGCTGGGATAGGCTCCAGCCCCCCATGACCCTAGTGAGGATTAAGTGGTGTATAGATAATGGATGGATGGATATTTTTATTTTCTTTATATTTTTTGTTCTAATAAAAAATACATAGAGCTCAGGTCTTAAGAGGTTAAACTATAAATGGTCACCTAAGTGAAAAGTCTTTACAGTTTTGAATCACGCCGTATTTCTATGCAGTTGTTATGGGATGATGCAGTTTCTGAGAAGGGAGTCAAGGCTCCAGTCATTTGTAACACATGCATGCTCAGGATGTAGTCAGACCATGTAGTCACTCCATAAAAAATGCATCAAGGTAATGTAGGCCCATTGGCTCCTTGCTCGGTTGAGAATGTTGTTTCTACTACTAATGTCAGATGCTGTGATTTTTCAAGAATGAAAAACTAGATTGGTAAAATACATTCCTCTTTTTTTTTATTTTTTTTTTTTGCAAGGGAGTCATGTGGAGATGAGCTAAATAGCAAGGCAGGTGACATTTCAGGTATTTCCAAATTCCATGCAGACTGCCATTGTTCAGCTTCTGTCTTCTCATTTGTGGGCTTTGCTCACATTTTAAAAACAAATCTTTTAGACAGGTTATGTACGAGACCAAAAGTTTTCTTATGATAATGATGGGGGAAAGTAGATCTAGTGAAGGTAGAGTAAAACTGAGAATAGGTAGAAACAGTGAGGGGAGTAGAGATGGGGATAAACGATGGGGAAAGGAGGAGCAGGAGTTGGTGAGAAAAGCTGGACGGGCTTGTTGTAGGAAGATAAGAACAGCCTCAGTTTTGACTGCTAAAATGTGTTTCTCACACACAAACAGAGAACAGCTCGCGTTTAGCCTGTCTGCATGTCATCCCCTATTCTTGCTCTTCCTCTCGCTGACATTCCTCCCCCTCTTTCCCATTTCTTAGCGTCTCACCACTGCAAGACACCTCACTGGGGAAATCACTTTCTCCTAGCACAGCCCTCTCAAGTTGGAGCAGATTCTTAGCACATTTACCAGCTTTCCTTCTGTTTCTCTGCAGCCATGCCTTCCTGTTTTTCCCCTGTGGCCATCATTACACGAAGCTGTGTATACCACCGGTAGTAACAATCAGCACTTTTCGATATGTTACATCAAATAGTAACCTAAATGTCACCCTTCTCCCCGCCACCCCCCCACCCTCTCTTTTTTCCTCCAGGCCGCAGAGTCTGGCATCGTGAAGATTAAGACCATTGCAGCCAGGAATACAGACATACTGGCAGGTGAGTGATAAGGCTGCTGCTAAACCACAACTGAGAGATGTGATTTGCTCACTCTAATTTGAAAATGATTGGAGATTAGTTTGTTTGAGTCTGTTTTGAGCTGTTTAAATTCAGCATGATAATGTTCTCGCGAATGATAATAAGAGTTTTTGCCGGTTTAAACTGCAGCACTGCCATATTCGCATTGACGTCTGCACAATGTCGCCGCTGATAAATGTCTACCCCGTCCTCTAAAATGCACGACTGCATAAGCAAAACAGCAGAATGACATTGCCCACTGTATTTTGATGTTATTGTGTTATTTTTTTTTGTATGCATTCGGGCCTGTGGCAAGACACGGGCAAATAGCTTTGGAAACAAATCGTCGTGTCATCTTGGTTGAAAGACAAATGAGGCCTGTGTATTAATACGGTCTCGACATCGAATAGAAAATATTTTCAGTGCTGTCTTGATAAACACGTCCAGCTTTTGGTAACATTTGCCGAGTTGACACATTGTTGACATTTTCTGAGTTCCACTGATGACTGTCTGCATCCAGCTGCCCCTCTGTGACTGTAAACTGTACACCAAGTCACTGCTGACGAGTCCATTTATCTTTGTTTCTGCATTGGATTTGCTGGTTGTCAGCTCAGTGAGTTGTTGAATAAAAAAAAAAAAAAAGAAATTGGCTGAATGGCAAAACTTGTTACGCAGGTGTAAATCACTGGAGAACCAAAATTCTTTGTAATAACAATGAAACTGATACAGGTAGTTGGATGAAAAGCGATTGTAAGCTGATTACACAACAAATGTACCAAGGCCAATCTTTCGCCTCACTTTTTTTTTTTTTTTTTAAAACATGTTGTTGTTACAGTCGTCCTCAAATTTATTCATACCCTTCCATTAAAGAAAAGGCAAAATTCAAAATAGTCACTCAAATAACTAGAAACTGTTAAAAGTAGTAATAAATAAAAATTTGCTAAATTGTAATTTAATGAAATAAGACATTGCTTTTGAATTGTGGTTAAAAAGAATGGGGGGAAAAAAAAGATTAGAGCACTTTGCTGATGAGCAGTGGGCTAAAATCTAAATACCTGTCAACAGGTGCAGAAGTCTGATTGAGAGTTACAGAAAACACTTGATTGCAGTGATTTGCTCAAAGGGTTGTTCAACAAAATATTAATTTATGGGTCCCATCATGCTTGTTTGCTTATTTTTTTTAATATATATACATGTTTGTGTTGAACCACAATTCAAAAGCAATGTCATGATTTTCATTAAATTTTATTTATTATTACTTTTGTCAAGTCAACTTATTTCAGTGCCAGCTGTTTTTTTCCTTCTTTAATTGGAGGGTATGAAAACATTTGAGGACGACTGTATGTCATTTCAAATTACATGATAAAGCCAAAAAGAAAAATATGTTACGTTTACAGTTTAAAGAATTTGTGAAGGATTCATAAGTCAACTGTGTATAAATAACAGTTCAGCCCAGAACAGAGGGTTATATGAACTCAAACAGTGCATCTGTTCTTTAGTAAGATGTTAGTTCTCCAGCTCTTCCGATGCACTAGCAGTATTAGCATTAATAAGAAGAGCTTTAAAATGTCAAATGATTCTTAAAATTCTGTGTTTAATACATGCTTTTCTATATTTTGCATTCATTTTAAGGTGTTTTATTCATTTAGTTTAATGTGATTAAGGAAGTCGCATAACAGCATCTTCCATTAGATCTTGAAATGTGTTTTGCTTCCTAAATTGTATCTGTACTTATATTAAAAAAATAAATAAATCTACAGAGATGTTTAGTCTTTATCTGTGTTTTTTTTTCCCCCCTGCAGCGCTGAAGGAGAACAGCTCAGAGGTTGTGCAGCCTTTTCTGATGGGCTGTGGCACCAAAGAGCCAAAGATCACTCAGCTGTGTCTGGCTGCAATCCAAAGACTCATGTCCCACGAGGTGGTGTCTGAGGTGAGCACCGTGAGCTGGCTGGGCTTTTGAAATGCTGCTATATACATACAGACAATACACTAAAACCTACATTCATTTAGAGTTTAGATGTGTGCACATTAAAATAGAGCATTATGTAAAACAAACTAGGTGAAAATACCTGTAGAATATTGCTAAAAGCAGTAGTGTGATTGCCAATATGAAATGCTTTTAGGCTCTTCTTGCTGCATGGTATTCTTTTTGTTTGTGCTCTTTTTAGTGAGCTGGTTTTAACAACTCAGTAGGACTGCTTTGCTCTCATCTGGATTTCTCACCGTGTGTCACTGCACTTTACAAAAGATACAAGGTGACTGTCATCTCCAAGAGTGCCAAGTCGATACTCGTGTCCTTGTGGAGAATGTTGTTCCCTTGTAGGTGTTAAGAAAACAAATTTCTAAAGAACAGTTTAAAAAAAGAAGAAGAGGAAAAAACACCTCTAAGCTTTTCAGATGGGCTGTGTGCTTGAGCTGACCGGATTTTAGCTTTGTTTGTGTCAAGATTTAACACCGTTTATATCTGGTGGATTGAGAACTGCTGTTCATTTTCAACAGCCAACCACCAAATAAGTCAATATGGATAAAGACCTCAGGGATCAAATTCACTAACCACCTTAGCAGCCTTCTTTCTTCTGATATCCTAAGGGTGGTTAATTCTGATCAATGCCGGAATCAGTGCAACTCATCACTAGCCAATCAGGCAGTGTAAATATTAGAACGGTCCATCTCAGTTAATTCTTGTCACTGCTGGCTACGTTTGAAAGGCACCAACCCCCCACTTCCTCTCCCTCTACTCCTATTCATGGAGCCATCGACAGAGTTTCTGCATTCGAGGAAACCATTGGCCTAGAAAATGTTTCGCTAAGCTGCTCCAACAGTTTTACATGATCTGTGTGAGCAGTGGCAGTTAAACGAAGAGCTAGGTGAAATAAGGTGTCCGTTTTAGGAAATGGGTGTCTGTAATAACTTCCTTAAATGAAAAGGTGGTTTTATATAAGCATATGTGATGGGTGAAGTGGTTTTGAGCCCTTTTAACATCCATGCTGGTGTCAGACCTGAGAGGAGAGCTGTTTCCAAACTGGCAGTCTGGAGCTGCACAACTGCCTGGTTAATACACCGTAAAAGACTGATATTAAAGGCTTATTGAGCTACCCAAGGCTTTCTATATTTCGATGTCAGGCATTTATTTAATTATGCTGAAATAGGTTTCAAAGCTTCTTCCTGTGGAAGAGGAGGCATCGTGTTCTACACAACCAGCATAAGTTGGCTTTTAAAAATGTCACGACAGGCTACCGGGTGTCATTTTTAATCAAGTCTCTCTTTTCAGTCCATACTAAGCACATCTTGGTTACAAAAAAATCATTGCTATTATTCAAAGATATTTTTACCTTGGACTTTGGACTTTTTATTAATGTGGAATAACTATTTCTATGTGCAATAATCAAAAATTCAACTGTAGGTAAATGGTAGTATTATTATTATTATACTACAAGAGTAGAATGTACATTTAGATTTTGTGTTTAGATACATTTTATTTCATGTTAATACTCTTGTCTATATTTTTATTATACATTTTATACTTTTAAGACTTTTAAATGGGATCACCTGTAACCAAAAGCAATTTCCCCTGTGGGTGTCAAGAAAGTATTTCTGATTCTGATATTTCTGAATAATCAGTAAGCTATAATATGTTAGAAAATATTTTTTTAAAAGGCACGTCCCTATTTACCAGAGCCCAGTGTTGTATTTTTGCATTGCTTATGTTACTAAAAATGCAAACCTTACAATATTTAGACAATAATTGTACAAGAATAAAAAACAAAAAAATCTTCACATAATAGAAGCGGAATCATTTTGGATCTATAAAAGATCACGAAATCTGATCGATAAAAAAATACTGATGTTGAATTCACTTGTTTTATACAAATTGTCAGTTACTCGTTTCAGCGCTAATCTGTGTCAGACTTCACATTTTGCATATCTTCACACCTCAAAGATGCTGGCGATGATAAATGTAGTTTCACTGTGGGTGAGTGAGGCAGATTTTCTCAGCAAGTTTTCGAGTTAGTCTTTGTTTCCTTTTCATCCTCTTCCAGAGTTCTTTGTCCTTGTCTTCGAGTGGTTGTTATCACACTTTAGGACCCGTCAAACATCTAGGACACACTTCACATATTCTACAAAACACACACACTTTCTGATCCATTGAACATTGTATTTCTCTCCTTCTCCGTGCGAGCAGCACTCCCCCTCATAAACTCTGAACATCAGCGTTTAAAGGCTGAGGGCCACATAAAGACAAAGCCAAACTCCTTTCTGATTCTTGCGGTGCCACCAGAGAGAACCCTGAGAGACATTTTGTCATGTAGAGAGAATGCAGAGATAGTCAAATGTCATTTTGTTTCCTTGGGGAAGGGAGAGGAATCTGTTCAAACGTCTTGAAAGAAAATACTGTAATAGGACAGAACAGACAGTGAATTACCTCTGACTGATGGCACCGGTAAAGGCATCTGATGGAGCGGATCACCCCCAGAACAAAACTGTCAGCATTTCAAAATCCTGGCATCAACCTTTGCAAAAACAAAGCAAAAACATTTCTGCATGGTAAAATGTGACAGAAAACAAGGTTGTTGCTGTTGAATGATGCTTTGACATTCAAGAACAGAGTTAACTTTGACGCCAACACCAACTGCATCCCTGTACAATTGGTTGTTAGCTGCAATGTAGTATAAAATTTTGAACTGAGAAAAAAAAAGGCCTGGCTAAATCCTGCAGTATCTCAAATGTAGCTGTGAATTACGAGCTAAAACAGAATTAGACAGATAATAGTAATAATACAACTGTTTGGCAGGTTACAAAGATTAATTGATTATAAAAGCAAGAGTCAAAAGTTCACCTGTGACTCCAGCCACTTGGTATAAATAAGAACAGCTCACGGGGGGAGGATGCGTGTCGAGTAGTTTTATTTTGGACAGCTTGACCCAAGAAAGGACATGAGTGTCACCTACTGTCAGCATCAACATTAACTGGCAGCTAGATCTGTTGTTTTTGAACTCCGATGTTGTGACCCCTAAGCAGGCACTGCCAGCTGCTTCCTACAAGTGTGTGTTTATGTGCATGTCTGTGATTAAGGGCTCTGACTTCGGGCTGAACTCTCACTTTTTTTTTTGTTAGAAGCTAGTAATTCTGGTGCTGCCTCCCTTATTCAGCTACAAGTGTGTGTACTTCCACACAACAATTC
This sequence comes from Stegastes partitus, assembly GCF_000690725.1. Classification (NCBI taxonomy): domain Eukaryota; kingdom Metazoa; phylum Chordata; class Actinopteri; family Pomacentridae; genus Stegastes; species Stegastes partitus. The sequence continues at coordinate 503,205 of NW_007578068.1, read as the reverse complement.
AAATGTACAGACACTTTTTTTTTACTTTTTTTTTTTTTAAATGAAGATCATTGCTTCAGTCTAAAGCGTTCTTGTGTCCGATACAGGCAGCGGCGGGGAACATCATCAACATGTTGTGGCAGCTGATGGAAAATGGTTTGGAAGAGCTGAAACTTTTACAGACGGTCCTGGTCCTGCTCACCACCAACACAGTTGTACATGATGAAGTACTTTCAAAGGTATGACGCCGACACAATCATACATCAGGCAGACTGTTTATATTTATACATGTCCTTCTCTTTTGTATCTATATACTGTATATGCACACTCAAGCAGATATCAGTATAAGCCACTCATTTTCCTCAGTGACTCATCTTCTATGTATTATTAATCTGTCTATAATATTTTAGGACACCCAGCATTTTTGATTTGTGGTGTCCTTGCTCCAGTGTGTGCAGCGTCTTAACTCATAGTCAAATTATATGAACTATCAGACTTAATCTGTTCACAGTGTTCTTGTTAAATGTTACTGGGCGTTGGTATATTCAAAAGTACAACTTTCATCTACTATATGAAGATACTTACACCTAGAGTAACCAAGGCCAAAGAACATTTTATTTAACCCCTCTTGAAGATGGACCTCATCTGCAGTTCGGTTTATACTTTATGCATATGCTACATAATACTTACGTTTTGTCCTCATCCAGGCCATTGTCCTGTGTTTCCGCCTCCACTTCACCAAGGACAACATCACCAACAACACAGCGGCCGCCACCGTCAGACAAGTCGTCACTGTGGTGTTTGAGAGGATGGTGGCTGAGGATGAGCGTTTTAAAGGTTAGAGGACACTGGTGCTGTTTGAAGGAAATGCGCAGTCCATACAGTGAAGGAAGGTTTAGTGTGGCATTAAAGGGTCGTTCAGTATCTGCAGATAAATTTGATGTTTGCAGCCACAGTTAAATTCTCAGTTACTGAACTTATTTTACTCTTGTATTCTCACTGAGTTGTTTAAGTATGTAAAATATCAATTCTATTTAACCTCAAGGCATTGTGGAGCAGCCTCCTCCTGTCCAGGGAAACACCAACCGGAGGTCCGTTAGTACTCTGAGACCCAGTGCCAAGGATGCGTACATGCTGTTCCAGGTACATCCACCAGGAGGCGATCACCCTCCACACAGCGCCCTCCTTCCATCAGCGAGACTGAAACATTTTGACTGTTGAAGCTGGTTTCAAAACATTGCTCATGATCTCATCATGTGAGGCCAAGAGACAAGAAATCAAAATTACTGCCAACCTTATTACCTTGAATTTTGGAGTTGAAAATAAGTAAGAACTAACAGCTTTTAAGTATGCAATGAACAGAAATTTGCACAAAGTGACTCAATGCTCCCTTGTGTCTAAGTCCCATGTTATTTTTCACCCACGCTGCACTTTTGTGTGATGATGCTTATCCTCCCAGCAGAGCTCAGTGAATGTACTGTTTCAGCCGCTGTAATGTGTGTAGGACATAATGCTTCATTGTTTTGAATGCTCTTATGTGCCTTCCTACAGGACTTGTGCCAGCTGGTGAATGCTGATGCCCCCTACTGGCTGGTGGGGATGACAGAGATGACCCGGACATTTGGCCTGGAGCTGCTGGAGTCTGTCCTCAATGATTTTCCTGGAGTATTCCTGCAGGTACACGCATTCTCATAATGTTATGGTCGATGTACCAGACACAATTATACACCTTAGTGTATTCAATTAAAATGCTCTTCAATGAATAATGAATCTTGGTGTTAGTAAATATTTCCATGCTTGATCCTATCCCAATGCCCTTTGCTTTCTTTGTTTCCTACTCAGCACCAGGAGTTCAGTTTCCTGCTGAAAGAAAGAGTGTGTCCCCTTGTCATCAAGCTCTTCTCCCCCAACATCAAGTTCCGACAGGGCAGCAGCAGCGCCGCCTCACCTGCCCCTGTGGAGAAACCTTACTTTCCCATCTGCATGAGGTTACTGCGCGTGGTCTCAGTCCTCATCAAGCACTTTTACAGCTTATTGGTAAGGGACCAGTCTGCAGCGATGGTCGACTGGCCAAAACTTCTGTCCGATGGATGATTCATGTCTGAGGGATTTTCTCGAGCACAGAGCTGATACACTTAATTGATCTGGCCTGATTAGCATCGGATTAGCATTGTAGTAGTTTTGTCTTAGTTCTGCATCAAGCACTTTAATGAGCTTAGCTGCATTTGAGTAATTCAGCATTGCAGCTGTTTTTATTTAACTGTGTCCTTTTCAAGTCTTGAGATGGAAATTTGTCTTGTTGCCCGTGTCCGTCAAGAAGAACTTACACATTGCGAGCCTTAGAATAGCTTCCTCAAAGCCTGAAGGGATTCAGGGATTTTGCCTGACAGTCTGTCTTTGTTTAGCTGGCCAAATGTTTTTCCCAGTCTGATATGTGTATGTTTGTTTTGCAGGTGACTGAGTGTGAGATCTTCCTTTCTCTGCTAGTGAAGTTTCTGGATGGAGAGAAGCCGCAATGGCTGAGAGCAGTGGCTGTGGAATCAGTCCATAGGCTATGTGTGCAGCCTCATTTATTACGGTGAGTAAATATAACTTTTAGTTCAGGAGTCTCAGAACTTCAAAATGTTACTTTTCCTTTATTGGTTAAATATTACCTTTTTTTTTCTTGTACACCTGCACTGATTAAAAAAAAGAAGACTGAATTTGGTCCTAATATTGCTGATAATCTCTCCTTAATGACTCTTCAATTAGAAGCCAAACGCTGCAATTTATCTGCTCATAATGGCTGAATGTATCTGTAATTACTGATTTATCTAAGCTAAGGAGATCAACGCAATACAAATTGGTTTAAATGGAATAAAAGAGTATTAATTATGACACTAACATGGTTCTTTTAGTATCGCCATTGGTCAGGGACTCAGTCTGTTTATTGATCTCTTTGATTCATGGTGAAATGTCTGCTCACTTTTCAGACTGGCCTAAAATTTGGCACAGATGTTCACTGTTGCACAAGATTGAGATGATATTTGCAGGTTAACATGCCAGTATTTAACATTATTTGGAGTTAGCGTGCTAACAGCCACTATTTACAGCAGAGACTGACAAAGTGAACCTGATGGAAGTTGAGCCTGCCAGTCGAGCTTAGTCTGATGAATTCTGAGCGGAACGTCACAGCATTCAGCTGAGCTTGAGCCAAGCAGAGTCTGAATGATGTTTTTCGTAGTATTGTTCTGCCCAGTGTCAGCAGTTATTTGGCCAGTTTGTTGTTGTGTCTGATCTTTTATCACAAAGTTGAGAGTTCTTCTCCCTTTTTCAGTTCATTCTGCCAGTCGTACGACATGAAGCAGCACTCCACTAAGGTATTCAGAGACATCGTCAACGCCCTGGGATCCTTCATCCAGTCTCTCTTCATTGTCCCCAATGCGGGCAATGCTGCTGCTGTCAGTGCACCTGCCGGTCAGTTGATTGATTTTTAAGAGTAATCATGTTTGGCGTTCCTGAAGCTGTAAATTTTCACTGAACATTAAGCCACACATGTCCATAAAGTCTTGTTGATGTTAAAGAGATGTGTGCAAATGCATGTGAAATTCAGATTTCTGAGAAGGCTTAACAGAGATCTTCTTTTATACATGCGTATTCTGGTTAAACAGGAAACTCAAAATGACATCAATACACTTGATGTTTCTTTATCTTGTGCACTCCCCTACCTCTTTCCTCTCTAGGTGGGTCGGGTTCAGGGGTCCAGGGCACAGCACAGGGCGGCCCAGGGACGGGAGGGGTCAGCGGCACTCTGACCACTCAGGCAGCGTTTGAGTACCGTGGAACCTGGATCCCGCTTATGACTGTTAGCGTTCAGGGCAGCGCCAAGGCAACATAGTAAGAACTGTTACTGGTTATACTTCAGAAAATTACACTTTCTGACTCCCTTTCTGTATTTTCTTTATAATGCACATATATAATTCCTGTCACACAGAAATAGAGCAGGTGAACAGCTGTAGGAACAACCGAGTCTATGCTGCAAAATAGCATAAATATAAGTAAGTTTGCAGGATTATTGTTAAGCTGCATTCTGCGAGCAGTGATACAGACTTTTTCTCTAAACCACAGGGGATCATAGTAAGGCAGAGATCAAAGGCACTATTGTCATTAGTCTGTGGCATTTCACAGGGAAGCAAGGTTTAAAATACAGGGAATCACATTAGCCAGAGGCCTTCCTGTAACAAAGAGGTGTTGTTTAAATTATCCTCTCCGGCAGTAATGGTGTGTATTTGCTGTAATTAGGTTTCTTGCTGGTAGTTTTGAAAAGCAGGATGGAGTATAGCATTAAGGAGCGTTGGGGCTCAGTGATACAGAGCCTCTGAAAAGTATTCACCCAAGTTAAGTGAATACTTATGCAGTCACTTATTTTTCTATTTATATTAATTAATTAATTCCTACGAGAAGTCTGTTTTCACTTTGATGTGAGTCTTTTTTTTTGTAAAAGTCTTGTTGAAAAAGCTAAATTCAATTGACCACGATTCAGTGTTGAAAAGCAAAGGTTGAAATATTTCATGCAACATGTCGACATGTTAGTAATTGTTGTAGTGAGGTGCTATGTTTGGAAATTTTCTGACAGAAAATTCAGTACATACCAGCAGTTACACTTATCTCACTTCATTTGTTCCGTCCATTTTTTTCCCCAGTTTAGAGATGCTGGACAAGGTTGAGCCTCCATCCATCCCAGAGGGCTATGCCATGTCAGTGGCCTTCAGTGCTCTGCTTGACCTAGTGAGGGGCATCACCTCTATGATTGAAAGAGAACTGGCCATGGAGGAGGAGGCAGCAGCTGAATTCAGGGAGGCACACCCTGACCAGGAATGGAAGCCACAGCCTGGTGAGAATAATCAAGAGGGGAAAGTTGTGAAGTGGAAGAAAATCATGCTCTGATTGTGCAGTGAAATGTTAAGAATAACCTAAAATATAAACAGAGAAGTAGAGGTGTAGTTTGAACAGGTGCAGCAAACTGAAAAGCAGCATCTTTGGGGGGGAATTATGTGTCTGTGCAAACTGTGCAAATATATTTATAAAATATGCATTTTACTCCATGATTGTTAAAGCAATTAGGATCTTGGATGGCAGCACTTCTATGACCCCTGGTGGTTCGGTTTATTTGTGTAGATCTTTACATTTTCAGACTAGGTAGAAAAATAAACCATGCTGTCCAAACTGAAGTGGAATATTTCTTGAATAAAGCCAGTAATAGTCTGTTTCTCTGTCTCAGGAGCCCACCTGGTGTGGGAGGAGATGGTCAGTGCCTGCTGGTGTGGTCTCCTGGCTGCTCTGTCTCTGCTGTTGGATGCCAGGTAAATACACCCACAGCCTGCTCAGAGAGGATTGTTTTGTAGTCAGCAGTCGTGTTATGTGTTTACATTAGTGATTCAAGCAGGAGAGAGTTACCTAATATTACACATACAAAAAAAAATGTTTTCACCTCTTCAGCTATATAGTATGCAAATCAGTTGACAGTGTGTATTGTGAATGGGTTACGTTTTATTTTGTGCTCCAATAACTTGTAAATTGCTCAAAGGAGGGTAACTTGGGTTTGAATTGTTTCCTTGTAGTGCTGTGTAGACTGAATGACTTAGGAGGCTATGTGCTGCAAAATAAATGCATTTTTTAAAATAAGTAGTTTGAAAAAAATGTAGTTAACTAGCAAGTTTGCTATTTTAAATTCACAATTAAATCTATAGACTGAGTTTGGACACATCACACATTTTCTTGTTTTCCTCTGTGTTAAATAATAATCTTATCTTTCTTTGAATAAAGGTCCAAATCATCCCTTATGGCATTTATGAAGACATTACCACTTACTTAATACCACACGCATGCCATGAGAAAATATCATACTAATGTGAGTTCCAGACTAGATTTATTTATTTTTTCTTTCTTCTGCTTTTGTCCCCTGTGTTCAGCACTGATGAGACGGCCACAGAGAACATCCTCAAAGCAGAGTTGACCATGGCCTCACTGTGTGGACGTCTAGGCCTGGTGACGCCCCGTGATGCCTTCATCACAGCTATTTGCAAGGCCTCCCTGCCACCACACTACGCCCTAACTGTTCTCAGCAGCAACGCCGCAAACCTCTCCAGCAAAGGTACGGCTCTGCAGTTGACTACTGAGAATATCATTTAAAGCTACACAGACAGCAGAGTGTGCGCTGCACCTCACAAGAGGGACTTAATTGCCCCCACAAATACAACCAAAATTCCTGAATAATACTACAAACCATTACAAATCCCCCCCTCTATCACCCTGAGGATGGCCTCTGGTCATGTGTGTTTATGTTATATTAATGAGCACCTCTGATCCCCATATGGTTAGATGTGCTCAACATGTAAACTGTTGGCACTCTGCCTGTCCCTGTTGCCCTACTCTTATTGCATTAATCCATAACTTTTTACTGTGGCTTCTAATTAGGAACACCAAGGAGAACGTGTCTGGGGAATGTAGACGTACACACACAGCTGCTCTCAAACCAACTGCTCAGACATTCACTATTTGCATATCAGCTTGTAGAGATAAAGCTGGCAAATTGGGTCTTGACTCACGATGGATGTTTGCCTTGGAGTTAATTAAGAAAGCTTTTCTTGCATGTCGTAAGCTTGTTACAGAATCTGTTTGTGTGTATCACTGAACCCCATAGAAAGACGAGGCTCCTGTGTTTTTGCGTGTGTGTGTGTGTGCACGCGCGTGTGTGTGTGTGCGGGCGCGCTCACATGCACATGCATTTGTCTGGATCTGTTTTCCGCAGCCTACTCGATCCAGGGCCAGAGTGTGCAGATTATCAGCCCCTCCAGTGAATCCCATCAGCAGGTGGTGGCTGTGGGGCAGCCACTCACCGCCCAGCCCCAGGGCACTGTGGTGGTGAGGACACACACACACACACACACACACACACACACACACAGTTTTGAAGAGGCAATGGTTACACTTGACATTTAATATTTTAATTCATGTAACAGTTTTCCAGAATGAAGGCTTGTGAAGATTTTGTAATCGAGACAAATTATACAAACAATAGTCTTCCAGTAAAGAGACAATAGTGGCAAAAAGTAGCCAAACTGTTGCTGTTGGGGAGGATACAACCTCTCTAAAGGAGAACTCTAGTCATGACCAAAAACACAATTGAATCCAAATCAAGACAAATTCATAAAAAGGGTGATGCCAAGTCTAAATGAGCTCCAAAGTCAAGACTGGAAAAAACGCTAACCAAACCTTGAACAATAATTTAGGTAGCACTCAATTCAAACTTGTAGTATTAATTTAGGAGTATAGTATATATAATAAAACCGTGTAATTAATATGATATATTTGTATTGTGTACATAGACTATATATAGAATCACTTAAATGTCTAATTCACAAACAAGCAGTCCCATCTCAGCTTGTTTCTCTGAGCAGCTACACACATACTCAGGTAAAAGCAAAGCTATTTGTTTACCAGGCTGTAGGTGTTATTAATATGCATAATATGCACAACACCCACTAATAATACCCTCATAAAAACAGAGACTTTGTTTCTCAAGGCACCATTCAGGTAAGGGACAACGGTTATTAACACAGGCACGTCAGGCATGCTTGTGCATCTAATTTCCCTCAGGGGCAATAACATTTTAAAATACATGCGCAGTGACCTTGACCCTGACTTGGAATAATGATGCTGCAATCAGAATTTTCCCCATAGTAATGTTAATATATTATTGTTGTTGTTGTTTTTTGTTAGCTTTACACTGTGCTCATGTATTCCCCCTCCCTCTCTTGTAACTGCAATTCATATAGTTGTGACCAACATTATACTGCATGACTAATGGATTATAATTTTAGACAGACAGAAAATTTAAGCTTTTTCTTCTACTTTCTACATAATGGACTGTTTTGATCAAGTGCATTAGATAAATGCCTGGAATCATTTGCATTTAAACGTACTGTATTATAACCGACTGTTCCTCTGTCAGCTGACTGCCAAGAACATCCAGTGTATGCGAACCCTGTTGAACCTGGCGCATTGCCACGGGGCAGTTCTGGGCACCTCCTGGCAACTGGTACTGGCTACACTTCAGGTAATGCAACCAGCTAGTACCACACATTGACTTGTAGCTACACACAAGTATGCACACAACCATAACTAATTAGACACGGCACATACTGTACATATCCATTACATTTACGCATGCATAAATGTATACTTGCACTGTCTGTCAGGGAAGAAATAACTGCCAAGAATAACTCTAACATTATATCACTTGTTTTTAAAACTGTTTGTGCTTTGTGCAACTTTCTCATTTACATATCTTCCTATCAAGTGTGAACAAAAAGCTAAATATCTAGCTGGACATTGGTATACATTTCAAGACCTTCTCAGTTGATATAGATTTAGTTTCTATTCCAGCTCTCCATCTTCTTTACTTTTCTCTCCCAGCACTTAGTGTGGATCCTGGGGCTTAAGCCAGGGGTGGGTGGTGCCCTGAAGCCTGGTCGAGCAGTGGAGGGGCCCAGTACAGTGAGTCTTCTATTTAAGCTCTGTATTTAAGCATTAATTGAGACTCTTTGCCTCTCAGCTCATTGTTAAAAGAGATGATCTAAGTGTCTATGTCTTTGACCCGAACAGGTACTGACCACAGCAGTGATGACAGACCTGCCTGTCATCTCCAACATCCTGTCTAGGTTATTTGAGAGCTCCCAGTAAGGATCAATCTTTTATCTCTGAATATGAGCACTCAGTATAGAATCTCCAATTACTCATTCTGATGCTTTTAAATAGATATCCTTAAAAAAAATCTTCATAAATATTAATTGAACAGCTCTGAAGAATACCGTATGTTCTTATAGAGAGAGAATAGTGGTTCCTGTTTAAAATCTCCTCTCACATTTTAATACTAAGTGAAATATACATATGTAATCTATCTGCAATGTCTGTTTTTTGTGTGGCTTAGGTACCTGGATGATGTGTCCCTGCATCACCTGATCAATGCTCTCTGTTCCCTCTCTCTGGAAGCCATGGAAATGGCTTATGGAAATAACAAGGTAAAGAGTTTCTGCATTTCACTAATGTTCAGGATTCTTATTTTTTTTAATCATGATTTGGTTAAATCTCAGAAAATTTGATAACTTGCATTTGGTATACAAGGTATCCAGTATTTACCTACTGTTTCTGTTCATATTTCAGGAACCATCTCTATTTGCAGTTGCCAAGCTGCTGGAAACTGGCCTGGTGAACATGGATCGTATTGAGATCCTGTGGAGACCCCTGACAGGTCATTTATTGGAGGTAATTTCTGCTTTCAACTTAAACAAATGAGGTGTAGATGAAGGATTTTTGTTCAACAGTGTCATTGTGACTGCACTTCGTTTAAATGACATAGCAGAAATAATACACCAAAAAATAAACAATGAAAGATAAAGTTCTTAATAAATGTGGTCTGATTTTTGTCAGCCAAGGTTGCTGACAAAGCTTACCTTCTGCCACTTTGAATATGTAATTTAATTTTCTGGTTATGCTTTGATCAGACATGAAGTCCTTTCATTTGCTGATCTGTTACATGAGTGATCAGGTTACGTTTTCCAAAGCTGATGGTCTCATTAGAAATCTCATTGAAGATTTGGAACAAATCTCTCAAAATAATGAATACCAGAAGTTAAAAGAATGTCAAAATGGTGTAATTGGCCCTTTCATTCTTTTGGATTATTTTACCGAGTGCTAAGGCTCTAATAAGGACATTTTTCCACAGAGACTGGAGCACAAGAGCCCCTTAAGTAAAAAATAAAATTATTTCTGCAAGCAGCTTCAGTCAAGTGACTTAAAGGAGAAAAATGGTTGAAAATACAGAAAAGGTGAAAGTTATTAATTTGTGTCACAGTTAAATAAATTCTGAATGATGGGGTTTAATTTGTATTAGATTGAAGTGTGTGAAGGATTTTTTTCATTGTTCATGCGTTTCACTTAACGCTGTGATGTGTACATTGGTTCAGTATATTTGCACGTTCATCAGTTCCTAATGGGCTGCTTGCACATTGAAAAGCAGAGCCAGCAGGAGGTTCAGGTGCTATTCACTGTGAATGAGAGCCGTACCCCCTGCTTAGCTCAACAGACTCAAAAAACACATCCTGCTACCGCACCGAAGAAAGTTGACAGAGGCTCAACTTAATAAAAAAATTCACTGGCGTAGAGCGAGCAGCAGCCAGGCAGGAGCTAATTGCCATGAACGAGGCTGGGACTGTCAGAGGATTGAAATGCTAACCTGACTTGAGAGTTTGGGCATCATTGTGCCTTTAAAATAGTTTCAGCAAGGTTGAAAGGATGTCCTGAGACTATGATGTTGTGTACTCAAGAAAAAAAACTGTACAACAAAACACAACCTGTAATACGATACAGCACAGCAGATATGTCAGAAAAAACCTAAGCCGCTAAAGTTAATTTACATGCTCTGCCCAACACCCAGAACTACAGATTCATTAAAGGCCACCCATTGCCAGCTGTTTGTATCCATATGTGTGAACTTGCTGTAACAGAGACAGGGTGTACTCTGCACTTTTTGTAGTCGCTAGCAGTCATGTCCTCATATTTTTATGAGAAAATGCTCTTTTATATATCTATAAAGGTGGTTGTTTGGAGGTTCTTTTCTCATTTTCTTTATCTATCTCCCCTCTCTTTGCACACCTGTTTGTTTTGCAGAAGGTAAGCTCAGATTCTCTCCTCTATAAAGATCATCTTTCCCCATCTATCTTGTTATTCCAATCTGTTTTCTTTCCCTCTCAATCTGACGCTTACATGTTGGGAGTTGAGAGGTCGCTATGTCAGAATGTGTCCACAGTGCGTTTGCTCCGCTGTCACTGTTTGATCCTGCATTACTGTGCGCACTTTGTCAATGTGAAGCCCTGATTTGTCAAAGAAGCAAAATCTAAAGCTGTACCTGCAAAGTATGCTTAGATAAAATGCTGGATATCTTTCTTTGCGTGCTTTCTCAAATTAAGTGCTATGTTAAAGAAAATGTGCTAATGGCATCACCTTTCCTATGTTTTTTTTTTTTTTTTGCAGATGTAGATTGTATTTAAGACTATGATGAAAATGTGAGACTTTAAGTGGATGCACATGGATTATCTGGGTTTCAAAAGCAGTACAACTACAGTGTCTACTTAGCAGTCTGTCTTTGTGCAAGACTGCTTTTCCTCTTTAGAATTTAAAAGTCTGATGCCATAAAAATTCAAATGAGTTTAGTAAAGAGGGATGATTGTGATCGAGCTAAAATGTTTTCACAGGGATTCTTTAGGTTTTGTACCACACTGTTGTACTGGTTTCTGCTCAGCCCGCCATCTCCATGTGCATCCGTACTTCCATGATTACATTGTCTGTCACAGCATAATCTGTTGTCACAGGGGATCCCAGTCGCGATCACGCAGTCTGTGGTTTATTTCACCTACTTGTTTCACGCCCACCCACTATGGCCACTGCTGGGAAAAACTGCTCTGAATAGCTTTTGCATCAGATCTGTCATTGTGCGCACGTGTCTGCATTTGTGTATGTGATGTGTCCTGCAGGTCTGCCAGCACCCAAACTCCAGAATGAGAGAGTGGGGGGCTGAGGCATTGACAGCGCTGATAAAAGCTGGCCTTGCCTATAAACATGACCCCCCACTGGCCCAAAATCAGGTAGGAAACACCACAATCATTTATGATCAACACAAAACAAAAAAAACTAAGATCTGCTTTAGACAGTTGTGTGACAATGTTGAGGACAAACTAAGCTACAAACCCCCCTTCAAAAAAAAAACCAGAATGCTTTTCATTGTTCTGAGGATTTCTGTATTTTATGAACTTTGTAGGGACACTGGAGTATTTTACTTGATAGGTGCACTGTTTGTCTTTAATGGGTTTCACTGTAATGCTGACATTTGAGAAATCCCTTCCACTGTAAGTCATGACAGATAAGTGTCTGCCAAATGCTTAAAATGTGAAAAACAGAAATGCTACAGTCGTTTTCTGTTGTCACTCATAAACACAGAGCCCACGACCTTCACCTTCGTGAAACAGATAAAGGGAATTGCACAGAGCTTATCTAAAAGAGGGCAGAGGAACTGTGTGACGGTTAATAGAACAGTGCAGACCCATAAAAATAATAACTCTCCAACAGAAATGCACATTATTTCTTTATGGCCTTTCCCACTGTGCACACAAGCCTACCACTGTATGTTGCTGTGTTTAAATACTGTGTTTCTAAGTGCAATGACACAATACGTGAAACAGTGTGTATAAAATATGCTTATTGTCTGCCAGATTTTGATTCTATTAATTGTGTACAATGCAGCATTGTGATAGCATAATTTACAAAATAAGAATTAACTGTCAGTTAACAAATCAATCAGTAGCTTCCTCTTTTAATCCCCAAGCGGCTGCAGCTTCTGTTGCTGAACCCCCTGAAGGAGTTGTCCAACGTGCTGCATGCAGACATTCGGCAGAAACAGCTCGAATGTGTGCTGCAGATCCTCCAGAGCCAGGGCGACAGCCTGGGGCCTGGATGGCCCCTTGTTTTGGGTGTTATAGGAGCCATCCGCAATGATCAAGGGTAAGAGCACATGGGAGGTTTTATATGACCCATTTTATCACTACTAATATTTCTTCTTTTAAGATAAATGCAAATAGTTAACTTCCTAAACCATCCTAAAATCCTTTTATATCCACATTTACACTGCAAATATTTCAAGAGACTAAACCAAAGTGTGCCATGTGTCTTGTTCCCCTTCAGCGAGTCATTGATCCGAACAGCCTTCCAGTGCCTGCAGTTGGTGGTAACAGACTTCCTACCCACCATGCCTTGCACGTGCCTCCAGATCGTAGTGGATGTAGCCGGCAGCTTTGGCCTCCAGAACCAGGAGCTCAACATCAGCCTCACGTCCATTGGCTTACTGGTGAGATTACAGATGTCTTGCCTTTTCAAGCGTTATCTTATACACACAGGCAGGAGTCCTGCAGATGGTGAATGCTCTGCTCTTACGTAATGCAACTTTTGATCAACCAGAGATTTTGAGAGGCCACCAGTAGAATGATATGATGTAACTGGTAAATGATAAACAATGACAGAGAAGCATGGCTATGCTAACAGATAATATGACTTGTTTGTTATCGAGTGACATGGTGGTAACTTTTCTTTTCAAATATGAATTTTCCAAAACAAACAAAGTGTTTTTAATATGATAAAACAATTACAATATAACTTATTTCCTTTTTTGCATGATTGTATCCAATTTAGCAGCACTCAGCTGCTCCACTGACACTTTATAGATACTTTGTACAGTATTCAGGACATGAAAAGTGTAATATTGACCTGTGGTTTGCTGTATTATTTCTCTTGAAGTGTGGCAGTTCCTCAGAGATTACTTTATTGTAATAGATAGCCTAACCGCTAGAAGCATCTTACCACCTTTCCTCCTCGATTTACGCCCCTATTCTCTATCCCCACTTCCCTTTTTGCCCATAGTGGAACATTTCAGACTACTTTTTCCAAAGGGGTGAAGCCATCACACAGGAGCTGGAGAGGGAGGAGGAAGCGCTACAGAAGCAGGCTCAGGAGAGAGGAGAGACCCTCAACAGGCCTTTCCACCCCGCCCCTCCCTTCGACTGCCTGTGGCTGTGCCTGTACGCCAAGCTGGGAGAGCTGTGTGTCGACCCACGGCCTGCTGTGCGTAAAAGCGCCGGGCAAACATTGTTCTCCACCATCGCCGCCCACGGAACCCTGCTGCAGCAGCCAACATGGCATATTGTGGTCTGGAAGGTAACATGCTAGAATTTGTCCTTGTCATTAGATTGTGTTATATGGCAGGAGGTTGTCAACAATGTTATTACTACAACAAACAAAAAAAAGACACATTTTCTGGCACTTCTAAACTGAATTTTTTGATTAAAATATCTTTGTGTTACCTCTAGGTATTGTTCCAGTTGCTAGATTGTGTGAGGACGTCGTCCACCACGGCGGACAAGGAGAAGATCGAGTCCGGTGGCGGGAACATCCTCATCCACCACTCACGCGATACCGCTGAAAAGCAGTGGGCAGAGACGTGGGTGCTGACACTAGCTGGGGTGGCACGCATTTTTAACACGAGGCGGTATCTCCTTCAGCAATTGGGTGAGCCCACACACAATGTTTGTAGACACTCAGTTTGTGTGTCTGGTATACATGTTGAAACATATTCATAAATCTGTGCCCAGTGTAGGAATAGTTCACACACAGTCTGGCTTTTTTTACTGGTGTACTGCCACTCATTTAGTTGCGCCTCATGTGGACAGGATTAATATTCCAGGGAGATATGAATAATAGAACATCTGCTTCTCATTAACTGTATTCGACTCACTCGTTACAAGAGGTGGCTCATAACATACACCACCTTCCCAACATAGTACGCATAAAGTCACTAAGATGAAGACTGCCTTGTTCTACATACAACATAGATATAATAAATAACTGAATAGCTGGCAATTACCTCATTAAATGGGCGACCCAAGGATGGTTGTGCAGCGTTCAAAGTGGTCCTAATAACCATATCAGACAGATCAGGATACAGTGCTAAAAGGCTTAGATGCCTGCAGTTGTGGCCATAGTTATGGCTACGTGGCCCCTTTGAACTACTCGCTGCCTCATGTTGGCTTGAAACCTCATATATCAAAGTGCTAAATGTCACAATTATTTCCAGTTGACACATGCTGCTAATTGGCAGCCTCACACTGTGCCATCCTTTCGCTGTGTATCTGCAGGGGATTTCTTTGAGGCCTGGGAGGTGCTGCTGAACCACATCCAGTCGGCCGCCTTGAGCAAAAACAACGAGGTCTCCCTGGCCGCTCTCAAGAGCTTTCAAGAGATCCTACAGATTGTCACACCTGTTAAAGACTCGGACAAAGCAGGTGACGCGCTCGCCGCCATGGGCGTCCCACCAGTGCTCATCGACCCCCTCTCAGCGTCCGGCCCTGGCAGACCCCTGGTGCGTTCAGATTCGCTCGTTGAACGGTTGACGCGGTACAATGGTGCTGAGCTGCAGGCGCCCCCGCCAGGGGAGGAGTCAGCGTTAGAGGACTCGGCGTTGTGGTGGTCTGCGTGGAACACGTGGTATCGAACAGGAACGGACAGCACAAGGCCGCCTAGTGGCCCAACAGAGAAGCTCTCCTTCATCCCTAGCCAGCCCTTCCTCACAGCATTGATCCAGATTTTCCCAGCACTCTACCAGCACATCAAAGCCAACTTTAGCATGGAGGATCTGAAAAAGCTAGGGGTCATCCTCCATGGGGCCGTGTCTGTGCCTATCAGCAGTGATGCCTCGCCCTTCATCCTCCCCTCGTACACTGAGGCGGTACTCACCAGCCTGCAGGAAGCTGTGCTCACTGCGCTGGATGTTTTGCAGAAGGTGGGGAAGGAAATGGAAAAAATAATGGTAAAAAATATATGTTTAACATATGAAATACAATACTCTTTGCAGCATACAAATCATGTCAAGATAAGGGCAGGGTTCAGTGTCATGTTGACTTTGTGCTGTTAAATATGTACAATGTAATTTTCCACTTCAAACCCTGAAGGAAGACCTATGTTGTCTATCATCCCTCTCGCTTTCTCCTTTCATTTTTGATTATTCTGGCAACTTTAATTTATTTATTCAGCCTTGAAATGTCAGGAAATGTTAAAAAGGTGCTCATTACAATTTCTCAGAGGGGATATCTTCAGATTGCTTATTTAACCAAGCCATCATAAAATGTTTACATTATAGTATAAATTCAGTGTTTTTGAGAAAGCCTTTACTCTCCCTGTCAGTTATCTATTCCCATTTTGTATCATCTCAGCCCAGGAAAGAATGTGTCAGTCTGCTAAATTATGCAATATGCAGTCCCGTGGTGGATGTCAGCAGTGTTTGTTCCTCCCTTCCCTCCCTGCTGCAGGCCATCTGTGTGGGCCCGGAGAACCTGCAGGTCATGTACCCAGCCATCTTTGAACAGCTGCTACTTTTCGTGGAGTTCTCCTGCAAGCCTCCTCAGTACGGCAGGATGGAAACCAAACACGTGGCCAATGCCAAATACAACCAGGTAGGAAATTAAGCTGGCTGTTTGACTGCTCGGTTTTCATTTGCAATTTATTTCTTTTTATAGTTTTTTCATTAGAATGTTGGATGGCGTACACTGTTATTCATCGCTCTCTTCAGCCATTCTCAGCAAAATCATGCCTCTTATCTGATATTCATAAAGCACCTCCTCTCCCTTGCCCCTTCAATGGAGTCCTTATGAAGCCCCTATCGTGGCTCTTCATGAGATTAACAGATTCTTCTGAACCCTCATTTGTAGCCCCGAGCCATTGCTTCCTCAGATTTCCTCCCTCATGATTCATCTTGCTGGCAGCATGCCAGAGAAATGTTTCACCGCTTTTCAGTTCCAACATAGTTCATATTCATTAAAGAAAACTTTAATTTCCAACGCACCAAGTAAGCCTGAGCAACGCTGCTTAATTTCTGAAAACAGCAGAGTATTTTCACAACATTGTTTCAGTATCGGTGTCTTTTTATTTCTTGTTGTTCTCGGAAACTACAAGTGGCTTGCCATCAAATTAGAAAATCCAGCAGATGCTAATTATGCTCACAATGCTGAGAGTTGTCTTCATCCAACACTGGCAGACTGGTATAGTTATGCTAAGAAATAGTCACCCTACATACTTCAAGTCTTAAATCCTGACTGACTGTTAGTCCTGCATGTAGGCTACAGCCGTATGTGGGGCATTGTTGTTTATCTGAATCTGTTTAAATTGTTTAAGTGAGATGGTCAAACAAAATTCCCACTTAGCCAAACAGATGTTATGGGTGGTCTTTATTGCCTTTTTGGCTTGTATCCACTGTTGTCAGATTGCCACTGAAGTCCTTGATGCTAGGAGTGAGTGTTTTTATTTCCCCCAAATCGGTCCTGATTGCTGAATCTCATTAGCCAACAAGCCACTGCAAATTCGATACAACTTCAAAACAACAGTTTAATCGCACTCTTCTCTCATTCTGTTTCTTGGAACTACTCACTGGATAACCATTTTAGATCCAGCTGTTTGCACCGGTGAGTTTCATCATCTCTTTCAGCAACCTCTGTAGTTGTACTAAGCTGTGCTGAATGGTGATGACCTACCCTCTGCGGCAGATGAGATATCGGTCCGCATGGTAGGCTCTCGCGTCTCATCTGCGTCTCTCACTCACTCCATGCTCCCCCCTTCTCTGCCTGCCACTAACTGGTGGTGATGCCTCTGTGTGCACAGTCCTGTGGAGTCCATTATCAGTTGATTTTTTTTTTTTTGTGATTTTTCGTGACGTTCATATGCACACGTGTGGTTCTGTTTTTATTACTTAAAGACACACTTTGTAGAATCAAGTAACTTGTGCGGCTATAACATTTCAGCATATAAGCTTAACAAAAGCCATAGTGGACTAATTGTCACTGTCACTTTAAATACATTTGTGTGCTACTTGTATACTTAAACATATACAAAGTGTGCCTTTAAACCCTGCTTTGAATGTGGATCTGCCAAAAGTTAGGGATAACAGTTCTCAAATTTATTAGACTAATGCCCATCCCTGTTTTTTTCTTTTGTTAAATGTTCTTTCCCCCCACAGGCCGAATGGGTTGCCTTAAACTATGTGCCCTTTGCTGAGCGCTCCTTGGAGGTGGTGGTGGACCTGTACCATAAAACAGCCTGTCACAAAGCTGTCATCAATGAGAAAGTTCTGCAGAATATCATCAAGGTATTTTCACAAGGACGGGATGTTCATAGCTTCCAAGGTCACAAAAGTTCTAGTAAACATTTGGAATTAATAGAAATTCTTTTTTGTTTTTTTGTCAAAACAATACAAACTTTTTTTCAGATAATAGGAACCTCAAAACCTATTTTCAATACCAAAGCACTTGTAATGTTTGTTTGTAATCTGCATGTCGGTGGGGAACGTTTCACAGTTAGACTGGGGGCAGCATTAAACGATGGGTAAATTTTGTTTGGCCCAGTAAAGAAGCGGGACATGTTAAGTCTACTTTTTGTAAAGGACTCTGTACTGGCCACCCATTGAGTCCCAATTATTGTTGAACCCTGTGTACTCATAAAATGTGGTAGTGTGTTTTTATAATTTAAATGGTAAATTACAGAATTACACAGGGCAGGAAACTGCTGTTATATCTGTGGGTTGAAACTTTAAGGCAAGTTCTGGCATACCCGATTACTTGCGATTTTTTATTTTTTTTATTCTATTTAGATCTAGAAAGCCTAAATTTGGAACTACAATGTGGCTTTTCTATTAAAGTGGCTGTAATCAAAATGTTTGTAACAGTGGGTGAAATGTATCTAAAAAGGGCTTCCTCATAATGACAAACCTTCACGATTCTACAGTTCGCCTGAGCTCTCGTGAGCTTTTTAGGATTTTCTAACTCATTGTTTTGGTTTTCGGGCCAACAGCTTGACTCATTGGTTGTCTTTGGCCTCAACAGGCAGCTGCTTTCATTCATTATGTGGACATAAACACAATGACGCTAATCTCGCTCTGTGTCCTGGATGTATAAATGAGCCAGTATCTGCTAACATGTTTTTCATATTAGCTTTATAAGGTGATAATATGTCAGTGTTGTGTTTACAGCTTGTTGTGCTGCCTGAAACAAGCTAGTAAGGAATAAATGTTGTAAGTTGCATTCCAAGAGGGTGGGATGAGGGAAAAAACAAGCCCAATGACATGCAATTAGTACATTATATTTTAAAATCGCTAGTTAATTCTGGGAGTCTGTTCATCAGCCTCTGGGCAGATTTCACTTCTCTCTGACCTGACACTAATTATCTCAAGACTATCGTTGCAATATTCTGTTTTTCTGCATTGTTGTGAATGAGATACAGGAGCTTTAACAAGATGACTTGAATACCTGTTTTTCCTGGCTTGGTAGTGCTGATTTAAATAATCGGGCAAATGTAGCCTCGTGTGGTGGCAAGAAATGCCGACAGAGGGCCTGTTTCTGATCAACTTTGTCACTTTACTGTGCATACGTAGAGCCTGCACATCAACAAACTCTGTCCTGTGAATAAATCTTAGTGTATATGGATTCAATTACGTTCTATCTGACAGACTTTTCTTGGAAAGTGAGAACTTAGCTTTCACACGCACACAACGCTGTATCGATGAAATGATATATTGTGCAGCCATAATGTGAAGTGATCTTGATGCCCAGTATTTTCCAACCGTTTTCCGAATGCAATCTATCAAACGTTGAAACATTTTGTTGGTGGAACTCAGAGAAAGGCTTAGCTGCTTAAAGCTGACAGACTTGAATTTCTTCCACGTTTTACACCTGCATTTAACTGCTCTTTTCCCATAGTGTGTTTATAGGAAACCCCAAACTGAGGAGAGTTAATTTGCCAAGGAACTATTCAGAAGGTTCCCTATAGACAGATCCAAATCTGGCCCCCACCCTTATTTTGGCTCCAAAGCAAGAAGGCGATACTTGTAAAAATCTCAACCTTGGGGGGACCCAGCTGTTCTCGGAAAAGAGAAGACAGTCCATTATTTTTTTGGTTTTGAATTAAATTTCAATAGGACCTCTGCTTGGTGTAAAAATGTCTTGAAATGCTGCTTTGAAGATACGATGAATTTATCTTTCCACATGTCAGTATAAAAGAAACAAAGGTGAAAAGTTTGGGGTACTGCTGTCAGTTTTAAAGATTTATTTGAAGTCTTCCTCTGTGTTTCAATCTCACGATCTATTGTTATTGCTGTCTCTTCTTTTTTCTATTTCCTTTTACCCTCAAGACTTTAAGAATGCCCTTAGGTCTGAAGTATGCCTGTCCATCAGAGAGCACCTGGAAGCTCGCCGTTTCATCTCTACTCAAGGTGCTGTCTATCGGACTGCCGGTGGCACGGCAGCACGCCTCGTCTGGGAAGTTTGACACTATGTGGCCAGAGCTGGCCAATGCCTTTGAAGATTTTCTCTTTACCAAAAGGTACAGATTTTTAAAGCCTTAATTCAGACTTTGCAAAATTTAGACATTCTAAGAGGTAAGCTGAATCTGTTCCTTTTGCAGCACTCCACCAGATAACCTGTCCATCCAGGAATTTCAGAAGAATGAGGCCATTGATGTGGAGGTAAAGGTTTGTTCTTAGCATCCAGTAGGATATGTAAAATTGTCTTCAGAATTTCTCCACATCTGCTTTGTGTCCTTCTCATTGTAGGTGGTCCAGTTGATCAGCACAGAAATTTTACCATTTGCCAATTTCATCCCCAAAGATTTTGTTGGGCAGATCATGACTATGCTCAATAAAGGCTCCATTCACTCACAGTCTCCCTCATTCACAGGTAATATGTGATTTTGGCAGCTAAAATAATTTGACTTACTTGTATTACTGACACTGGTTAGACAGCAGGGTCGCCGAGTGTCGGAACAATACTGTAACCATTAAGTTCTTGGTTTAGTTCCTGTGGTTTATCACCAACAATGTCCTCATGTCAAACTCTTTTTGTGCTGAGTGAGACAGTAAAGTCTGCTCTGTCCACTCACGGTAAATCGCTCTGAAATCTAATATGGAAATGGTTTTCTCTCAACAGAGGCAGAGATAGATGTGCGGATGAGAGAGGATTTTTCTAAGGTGTGTTTTGAGACATTGCTGCAGTTTTCCTTCAGCAACAAGGTGTCCACCCCGCAGGAGGGCTACATCTCTCGCATGGCACTCTCTGTGCTCCTCAAGAGGTCCCAGGATGTTCTCCGACGCTACGTAGAGGATGAAAGATTGAGCGGAAGGTGCCCCCTGCCCAGGTAAAACCACCACACGTGGATAACCTTGAACATGGTTCACATGCTTTGGCGAAGAACACATTTTGTTTTACCTGTAGCCACTAGAGAATTTACAAATACACAACCAGGTCCACTCCAGTTCTGTCCATGTGTCCAGCATTGTTCTATCAAAATGTTCAGCGACTGCATGTGCACATAGCAAAAAAGGTGCCATTTTCAATTGCAGTCCACTTTAAAGTAGTGTTCTTGTGCCGTGATACACTGCTCCCAGCACTCCTGCCACGCTTGCAACCCTCCCGGGAGGTCTGGTTCTGTAAGCATGTCAAGTATCATCTGCAATGAGCACCGAATCTCCTTCACTGTGTGGTTATGGTAACGTGCATGTCATTTTGGGAAGAGGAAAAAGTCACAGTTAGCCAATTGTCGCAGGTAGGGAATGACATTTGTGTTGGTGATTCAAAAAAATCTTGCATGATCACCACACTGTCACCAGGCGGTCTGCCCAGTTTCAGCACACAAAAGTCATCATGACACAGTACAGGCACCAAATTTTGCTCCTCAGACATCTCAGGATGTTACAGTAGAAATCAACATTGATGGATGAATTTGTGGTGCACATTGAAGAAAACAACAAGCATGTAATTGGCGTGTTTCTAATCTTGTATAAGGCGGGCTCTCCCACTGCGAAAACTGCTGTTTGCTCTGTGGGTCTGAGCTGCAGGTAAACCTCTCGTCACCTGTGATGGTCCTTGACATGAAGGCTGGATCATCCCGGCTGCTAAAATATGATGTTTGCCCTTTGCTCCAGTTTAAGGTCCATGGTGAAATTGCAACCATTCACCTGCCAGTGGCCAAAAAACGCATGTAACACAGGACTCAACACGCAATCCTGATTCATGGCATTTAGTGTCGTCACATGCGTGCGACTGTGCTCCATGTCACGGCCGAAGCAGCTTTTTGATTGCACCTCGTGTTTCTCCAGTTGAACCACATTTTTTGGCTGCTATGAATTTCGCGATAGTGTAAGCCATGGCCGAAGGTGTCATGTTTTTGGTTTGTTTTTCCTGCTCTTGTGAATGCGATATATCAGAAATGCCTTGAGAGGATTTCCTCAAATTTGGCAGCAACATTTCTTTGGACTGAAGGATGAACTGATTACAATTTGATGGTCAAGGGCAGCTGTGAACTCACAAACCGCATTTTTAGCCTAAATAAGAATTCATTTTACACAGATGTCTAATAGGCTACAATCAGATGAGGTGATGACATTTTATATAAGGTAGCCTTCACTGTGACATCGACATCCACGTTTTCCGGCCAGTAATCAACATCACATCTCTGAGACAGAAGAGGAGATTGTGGCTGTGTTTCACATTTGGTTGGATACTGAATATATCTTCTGTGTCGCCGGGCAGAACATGTGTGTGAAGCATCCACGGTTTTGGATTTGAAGCTTCTTTGCAGCAGGAATTTGACTCAGTATTTTTGTTTTTTGTCACTGCTGCATGTATGAGTATTGACAGACATGGATGTAAATTGCAACTTGACTAATTTAGGTAACTGCTAGGCATAAATTCTAGCTTTCTGGAGCTCCATAGGGGGGCCTCAAAGAGACAGCAGCTAAAACTGAGTGTTTCAGACAAAGGTGAGAAGAGGTGCTGTAGCAGTGTACAGTATAAGAAGATAAAATGTGTTTTTTGAACAATAAAGCATATAAACATATTCTAGCAGACCACAAAAATAAAATTGTGAACTTGTAAAAGAGCATAATGTGGACACTTAAATTGTAACTTACTCTGTTATGGACAAGTTTCTAATTTCACTCACACCCATGATCTGATGTCTAATTTAATTGTTAGCGCTCCCCCTCTGTGCTTGTCTTTTTCACTTTCCCCCTACTTCTGTGTCTTTGTAGCTAATGAAGCTTTTGGTCTTTTTCATTTTAGGCAACAAGTGACAGAGATTATCTTTGTCTTGAAAGCTATCAGCACTTTGATGGATTCACTTAAAAAGACACAGCCAGAAAATGGTGAGTATCAAACTGTGTCAGTGATTAAATGAATCTTGGAAGGACAAGGAGGCGTAATGAAAAAATACAATTAAAAAAAATAAAAAATCCAGTAATGTCACCATAACTACCATCTATTCATTCCTGATAAATATGTCAGAGTACAGCTGGGACTGTTTTTCAGACGAGTTTTATTTCCAATCTGGGTAGAACTATTTACATTTCCAGCCAGGTCAATTACACGAAATGATGTTCTTTCTTTTTTTTGTGACTCCAATAGATTGGAGCGAGACATTCTGAAATTACGTTTTTGAAGTGCCCTTCAACATGTTTGCATTATATTGCCCTTTATTCTGAGGCAAACCTCATTTCCATATGCCTGTGGGGAATTTTATCAAGCAAATTATTGCTTTGATTGCCTTCAATCACAATTCATATTCTCTTCCTTCCTCTCCCTCCCATCCCTGCTCCTCCTTTGTATTTTTCCCCCCTCTTGTTCTGCTGTTCTTTTGTTTTACCGCCTGCAGTGGATGGCAACACATGGGCTCAGGTGATTGCCCTGTACCCCACACTGGTAGAGTGCATTACGTGCTCCTCGTCTGAGGTGAGCTCAGCCCTGAAGGAGGCCCTGGGGCCCTTTAAAGACTTTATGCAGCCACCTGTCTCCAAAGTCCAGAATGGAGAGTCCTGACCAGGCTCACTCTCAGCTCCTTGTTTTTATAATGAAGAAATCTTGAATGTGTCTTCTTCATCTGAGCGCTTCGCGAGCGCACGGACATGAACTCCACATGAGTCCCCATCCACGGTGACATGAAGCAACCCATGGTGAACAGAGATCCAAGGCCGCCTCAGACCACGCTGATGACCCCGACCTTCATACGCATCATCGTATGCTTCTCATGTGAGCTGATAACGCATTAGCCCCTTTCCATTCTCATACAGACTGGCTGCACTCGCCTGTTAACTACAGAGAATTTAAAAACAAAAAAAACAAAAACAAAAAAAAAACATTGCAGTGTTGCCTCTGGGTTTAGTTTGTTTCATTCTCCTGAAGAGGCTGCGTCGATGTACAGTGTGTGGTGATAGTGTTGATGATGTAATTAAGAAAAAAAATGCAAAAACTTGGGGCTTTATCGATCTTAAAAATGAACACTTACTTTTGCAACATTTTCAACAGTGAGGATTTTATGCAAGAAAACAAATCTTACTGTAACATTCCATGTCATCTTTAGCCAGCCATCTGAGAAGGGATGTATGTGTCTGTATAAAATAAACGGGACAATTCTACAATCAGCTCTGTGCCGTGAGTGTGCTCAGTTACAGTGGCTTTTCTCCTGTTTTAATGTTGGGGCTGGTCTTTTAAATGAACAAACTCCTCTACAGATCTTTTTGCAGATTCACAACGAACAAACCAAAAAGCCGACAATAAAAGGAAAAAGCTATAACGCCTATTGCCAGGAGGTGGTGCAAGTGTAGCTACAACTACTTCTTTCCCCTGTAGGTGGCGACTCTGAGGCGTCTCTATCTACAGGTGTGCTGCCTTCTTGTGCTGTGGGCCACTTGGCATGTGAGGAACTAGTTTTATATGAACTGAACAGCGCTCCCATGGGGGAAATGTTCAGCTTGCTAGATGTGAATTAGTGAGTTTGTGATTTAGTGACAAGCCAGCGCTACTGAATCTGTCAGGCTGAATCACAGGGTGTTTAAGTCAAACAGGAATATTTCAGAATTAATTAATCAGTTAGTCCAGCAACTTGTTTTAAATAAAGTTGTCTGGTTTTGGTTCTCAGATGTAGATCTTGGATTAAATGCTTTCCTGAGTCCTACATGATAATGACTGGATGGACAAAACACTATTTCAAGACGTAGTCTTGGACTGTTTTTCTCTGTCATCTGACATTTTATAGACAAGCAGCAGAATAGCTGATAATAATGGAGGCCTGGGTGATCAAACGATGGTGATGTGTACCGTCATCAGTTGCAATATTGCAACTGTTTGATAGAGTGTTTCACTTAAATGCATAGAATAGAATACTTTATTGAACTGTAAATTTCCCCCAATGGGGGATCAATAAAGTATTCTATTCTGTTAAATGCATTAGATGCTAACTGCCCTGAAAACACGTAATTAAAAGTTTGGTTGCATCAACAATGGATATGGTTGACGAGAGGCTCAGACGGCCACAGACTAGCGCACCTCGGGAGACCTGCATAGAAGCCTTGTTAGAGAGGGTGAAGTGGTTGTGTTTGAAATCATTCACTCCCTACTCATATCTATATAGTGAACTATTTAGGGAGCACCTCTGCAAAGCAACATTTCAGACACTACTCGAGCTATTAATTACGTTGCTCGCTCGCCACGATTAGTGCCGTAGCAGCATAGTGTAAACACATCAAATTCACGGTTTATTGCATCGCTAAGTAACAGATAAAATAAAATTGAACAAAACATAAACGGGAAATTACTTACATTTTAGCGACAAGTTTTCATGCTCTCGTTCATCTAGCTTGCATTTCCTTTCATGCAATGCATGATGGTCCATGTTACTAGTGACCATAGGCTGTATGCTACTTTTCACGGTGCATTGTGGGATATTTCGTGTGCACTATATAGGGTGTAATATTTGTAACAACATTTGGACAGCACTACACAATGGCAAACACCCTATATAGTGCACTATGTAGGGTGTAGTGGGGGGATTTTGGACACAGTCAGGGAGAAGTGGCTGCATCATCAGGGGTTATGATGGGCTGTTTGTTATCCTGGGAGGGAGCATTGTTGGGGTTGTTCATACAACCAAACTTTGTGTTTTCATTATGAGAACCTGCAGTTTCTCCCCCCCTACAAAATGGACTGTACAATCAAACAACACATAGAACCCTTGGGGCTGACGGACTTGATGCTGGGTGTGCACTGAGGCGCATTCCCTGGTCGTTTATTGTTTTTTCTGCCTTTTTCATTCTTAACATTAAATTTAGCACCTTAAAAAATAGTTAAATTAAACATAAACCCATTATTTCCTAGCCTGTATTTAAAAAATAGGTAATTTATCAGTAACTATTGATACTGACTATATTTTCCTTTATCATGATGGACTTGTGGCCCTGTGATGATCCTGAGCTGCAATCCTGTTGTGATAGATGATGATCATTCTGTCATATGGCCAGGTGTGCACAGTTCATATCATTTAGCCTACTGATCCATATTGATACAGACCAGTAACACACTGAGAATTCCCCAAACACACACAAAAAGATCTGGGTGTGGTATTGCAGAGCTGTAAGCTATTCTCTGAAATACTGGGATCAGGCCTTACAGATGAGGGACATTTCAAAGAGGATCTTTTGAACATGTCTCTGTGATGTGTCTGTGCTGTACAGTAGGTGGGGTTATAGTTTCAACAGGGGGAACCTCAGGAACAGAAAACACCTCTCCACACAGAGAGAGGGAGAGAGAGAGAGAAAGCACTTCCACTGGAATTTGCAAACTAAAGCATGCTATGAGGACCCCCTCTACTCCATCTAAAGTGCTCCTGGAGGTCCCCGCGCCATAGCTTTGGGATTATCCGGTGGGTCATATGAGGGGAAAGGACCGTTTTGTGGTTTGCACTGAAAACGAGGAGGAAGAGGAGGGAGGAGGAGGAGGAGGAGGAGGAGAGCGAGAGGAGGTGGTGGTGGTGGTGGGGGGGAGAAGCAGGTCTGCTTGGGCGGGGTTTCCCTCTTATTTCAAGTCTGCACACTGGAGAGGAGCGAAGCGGGAGAAGGACGGACCATCCTCGGCTGCGTGGGAACGGCGCTCCGGTCGAGACGGTTGCAATTTTTCTTTCTTTTTTTATTTTTTTTTGTCTCCTCTCTTTCTTTTTTTACTGTTTCGCCCCGTCGTGTTTGAACCACGTACTGGCTGAGGTAGTAGTTTGTGCTGTTGGTTGGGTTGTGACACTGCCCGCTATGGAGATGACTGCGCAAGCTACTGCCTTGCTAGTGCTGGTGCCTCCGCTCCGGCACAAGGAGAAAGCCCCGCTGCCCGACGCGCCTTCACGGCTTGTGTGTTTTTATTTGCAGGTAATGCACGCCGCTATGGTTGTATTTGAACGCAGGGTGATTTAAAAAATCGTTGTATTTTAAGCATACATGTAATAAAATAGTCATTGACCGAGGGTAGGAGGAAGAGGAGGAGGAGGAGGAGGAGGGGGGAGAAAAGGCACTTTGTCGTATGTAGTTTTAATTCCATCAGTTTCTTTGACCTTTTGTTTGCAGGGTGGGGGAGAGGGGGGTGCATGCATGTGATGTGCAAGTTTTAATAATTTGCTATGCACATGCTCAAATGTGCAGGGATGATGATGATGATGATGATGATGATGATGATGGTGAGTGGATTTGCATTTTTCCAGCAGCAGTAGCAGCAGCAGCTCGGGCGGACTGTAGGAAAGCATGTAGGTCAACAGGACTGTTGCTATGAGCAGAGGAGTGACGTGGCTCCTGCTGCCCACAGAGGTGTCCTACAATACATCTGCTCTGATACGCACAGCCTGGCTTCATGGCTCCGTGTCCTTTGTTAATAGCTGCTGCTGCTGCTGCTGCATACCATCGGGTGCTCCTCCTGCACTTGAACGCCTCTTTTTACGCAGAGCGCGGACATGGATCCTGCCCGCACTGCTCGCGCGATCATCTGCTTATTATGCTAAATCTTCTTCTTCTTGTGTGTCCACAAACACATGACCTGACCCCCTCCCCTCCTCCATCCCTCCCCACGGCCGTGTGGAGCAGCGGCGTCCTCCTCTCAGTGCTGATGTCGGTCATGCGTTTGCGAGTTAACCTTTTGAAATCGTCCCTCGGCTGCCCGGCAGCATCTGGCTGCTCTGGAGCACATTAGGATGGAGCCGTCGGGGGTCTCGTGATGGGGGTGGCGACCAGAATGTACAATGAGCTTTGATTGGCTGGCAGCACTGAGTCGATGAGATCGTGCAGGGGGCTGCAGCAGTCCTGCCCCACAGCCCAGCTCAGAGCAGGCAGCTCACTCACTGAAGATTGAATCCTGCTTTGACCTTCCAAGAAGACTCCCCATGAAATATTTATGAGTTCACACTTGATAGTGTGTTATGATGGAGTTATGTTCATCCTGGGCCACAGTTCTGCCCACTAGCATCTGTGCTGATATTACACAATGCATTCTTACTCCTGCTACTCATGGTGGAGACACGTAGGTTGCAAAAGAAACACTCTTTTCTTTGCAAAAAAAAAGAAAAAGAGACACACTAGTAAATAAACCACCGATTGTTCCTGTTGAGCAGAGCTCCTACAGGTCTGCATTATATTCAAATAAGTGTCTGTCTCGTGTAAGAAATACAAGTAATCCGGCCTCCGGGGGAAAAGCCAAACATCATTTATCATATCCTGACTGTAAGGAGAGCCAGCCTATGGATCAGCGAGCAGCGCACAGGCAGCCTACACTGTGTCCTCCCATCCATCTTGTGTCGAAGCTTTCATTCGAGCTGGGCTGCAGATAAATCATACTCGAGGCAGCCGAAGCCCCAGAGCAGTAAATTAGAGCCTCTTGTGGAAAATCTGCCCCCTCAGATGGGTATCACAGCTGCAGCAGCCGCACCTTTGTCCTAACAGGACGGTCCACCCTCATGTGGGCTTTCTGTGTCATCAAGTAGCTTCACACGTGCTGCCTGAGCTTTTCTTTGTTTAGATCATTCTAAATAGTTGAATGTAAGACTGAGAAATGCACACATTTAACAACCCAATCAAATGTTTGGGATTATTACTTGAGACATAACTTGATAAATCAACTGTTGCTGATTCATGTTTGTTTAAAGCAACCTGCCTGTAATAGCTGTGATTATAAATTGTGTAATCTTTTAGAATTTTTCCACTAAATGATTGAGCAGTCTGAAAATAATTAACACCAACAAGGAGAGTGGAAATATTTAGTAAGAAATTATTTGGCCACTGTTTTGAAAATTACATTTTAGTCATTTCCCCCCCAAACATTTGCATTTACTTGTTTTTTATGTGATTATATAAATGTAATATTCTTTGGCTTTGGATCAGTAATGAGCATTTTCACAATTTTGTTTATGTATTTGTTTATTTTTGCTTTTCATAGATTTGATGAATAACACAAAAAAGTGATGGTGTCTTGCAGCACTATTTGGAAGAAAGGAATAAACCTATGTCAAAAATAATATAGATATTTTTTTTAAAAGCATTTTTTGTCCTCTGAAAGGAGGCTTCAAGGCTGTGGCCTCCGTTCTCCCATGTTGCACTGCAGTGAAGCGACGTGCCACCTTTCCATTACAGGAGATGAGTATCTCGGTCCAAGCCTGCTCAGCATCTCCCTCAGATCTATCCATGGGTGGGGTGGGAGTGCTGTGACCTTGGAAAAACAAGCCACCCACAGGAATGATTGTTTCATCATTGCCGTCATCCAATCTGGACCACACACACACACACACACACACGCACACACACGTGTGGAGAGTGGGAGTGGAGTGCCAGATCAGTGCTGGCCTGACTGAAGGAGGATGCGACGCTGGCCTGTGGGGACCAGATGGCCCTGCAGCTCCTGCAGAGCACCCAAGAGTGTGAGACTCCCACGGCAGCACTTTATCTTCCTCTGAATGTGTGTAAAAGCATTCACAAAGGTATACGTGTATGTAATACTTGAATATCCTGATCTTTACAAGTGATTAAAAGTGTTGTGGTCCGTAAACCTCTCCTGACTCACTGCTCTGTTGTCCTTCAGACTGTTTATTTGCCATCCATTTACTCATTCAGCTTTATTTTAGGGACTATAGTGTCCAAATGTTACTGGAAAATACAAGGAAATTATAATAAAATCACAGAAACAGGTCAATAATGAAGAAACAAAACAACATAAAAATAAAGCACTTGGTTTTATGAATGGACAATGCCACAAAACCTTGTTTACTTTTTAAAATGAAGTCAACATTCGCTGTAAATAATAAACGGTGTTGCTCAGCAGTGCTTATGAATTGGTCTCAGGTGCAAACAGCCTCACAGATTAAGCTCATTGATACCAATTAAATGTGTGTGGACTGCATGAAATCTGGGCTTAGTCCACGTGAAAATGCAAAAAAACAAAACAATTAAAGCGTTATCAGGAGCGTGCCAAGCCAACAGGCGCTCATATATCACTAACACTGAAGCTCGTGTTGGCCAATAGAAGCCTGGAAAAAAAAATACAGTGTTCTGGTAGAGTACCAACGATGGTGCATTAAGGGAGGCTGGAATCATATGTGTTGACTGATTCTAATGCATCTGGTCTTCAGCACCATGGATGAGTAACTACATTAATGTGTGTGTTTTGGACACATGCACCACTTCACAAAATTGCGTAAACAAAGGAGATATCTGCACACACGCTGACATCAAAAGCAAAAAAAAACAAAACTCAGTTTTCCCTGTTTACAAGGCAACGGTGCAAACAGTTTCTGAAAGTCTTCTCCCCTAGTTGTTCAAAAGGTCAATTTTCAGTGACCTTAAACTTTGTCTGCAAAAACAGTAAGCTATCAATGCTTTGTACGCCTTGATCTATAATTTTCAAGGCAAGAGCTGGAGTGTTTTTGATAGCCCTGACATAGGGGCCATTTTGACATGTTACTGCAGAAAAAGATGGGAACTAAAAAAAAAAAAGCAAGAGAGAGTTGAGTCTTCTGCCAAGGCCAACGCTGTGTCTTGCAGTTTTAAAGGAAGTGATCCAGATCTGCCACAAAGTTTAATTCATCCCAATTTTTATTTTTATTTTTTTTGGGTTCTCTCTTCACCAAGTTTCAGAGAATTTGATTTTTTTGTTTAACCTTGATTGACAAACAGACAAACGGCTCTTTCAGCGTTAAGCAGTACATTATGCCGCCTCGGTTTCATGCTAATAGTCAATAAAACACCGACTATAAACCAATCCAAAGACTATAAATCCACCATAAAGTACTAAAACTAACATGAAGATTCACACTTGACATTTGAGAATAGCAGATATATACCCACTGGCCTTTTTATTAGGTACACTGTGACATGAAATGCAATCCACCACAACACTTCTTCCATAAATTCCACTTTCACAAAGCCTCTATATTTTATTTTTTACATCGAAAAGGGTGATGATTGTACTTCATGTTTATTATTAGGCCATAGTGGGTTGTGGTCGTGCACTGGACTGTATCTCCCTTGAAAGTTTTCCCAGTATCACCCCCTCCATATGTTTACGAGGTAACGTTGTCTCGTGTCAAAGGGCCGATCAGATTTCCTCGTTCTTCTCGCTCTGGAATGCATCTCTTTTCATCAGATTCTCCTGTCATGTTGAACTATGAAGGCTTTATCCCGAGACTTGATTTACATCTTCGGTCTCTGGGGTATTCCGAGTATTTGGTATTGCATCATATCTGCAGGACTCCAGCATTGCACAAGTCTTACTGAAAAAACCAGGGAGCCATATTCCTTTTCATTCCTCACCTGCTTTTCTTGGTCTCACATTAACACACTTGGACTTATTTATGTGAGACATTAAAGAGAAAGAACAATCAAAAACAGGGAGACGTGCAGTTTTCTTTTGTCAAATTACCAAGTTTCTTGTATTACTTGTGTGTGTGTGTGTGTGTCTTCGGTGTCAAATAATACCCCTTGGAGCAGCCTGCACCGTGAAATCTATCATTCTATCAGGCTATTCTGTGAACTAATACCCTTCATCCACGTTTTGCTTCGGGACTCACTTGACACAGTTTGTCAGAGCGGTGATGGTCTTATTCTTCACAGTTGCTGTAGTGAAGGAGAGTCTGCTCCATTCAAGCCAACAGTTCCTGTAACATTCTTCAGATTTTACATACAAATATTTGCACACAGAGAATTTAATTGCATCTAAATGGCAGTTTAACTCAGTGCTTGACAATTATTTCATTAAGGGCAGACACTGCTGCAGGTAAACAGGGTAAACAATAACTTTCCCAGCTGATTACTTATGATAGGACTTTGTTTTTTTTTGTTTTTTTCAAATTTAACATTGCTAATTTTTTGAATTTTTATGTTTGATGATACAAGTTAGGGGTTATTTATGAAAATATGTTCTAATTTGCAGAACCCTGATTATTAAATAAAGCCAGCTTCAAAATTCTTGTTTCATTTTGCTGACATTATGAGCCATCTTTTTTTTTTTTTAAAAATCACTCCATTAATCAGAAAATCTTATCAAAAGCTATAAATGATTTAAAAAAATAAAAAATAAATCAGTTTTAGCCACGATTTTAGGAATAAAAGGTTACATAAGTCAGGCTTCAAGTGATGCATGAACAAATCCCTCTTTAAAAACCTCCAGAATATACAGTGCTGTAGATAGGAATATAACTTAAAGTTAAGTTTAATTAAGTTAACTTAATCTCATTTTGGGAAAATGATATGCATTGTAAGATTCTATACGTTTTTATTAGAAACCACTATAGACGCCAATCGTTGGCCTGAATGTTGAGTAATGTTTCTGTTGCTTTTCCTGAGCCAAGCTCAATCAACTTCTCCTATCGTATTTTCCTCTGTACTTCACAATTACACCCATGTTTTAAAAAAAAATCAATGACACAGCAGAGCAAAGGGAGAAAAAAAGGCGGTTAAAAGGTCAGAAACGGTCTTTTTTTTTAATAGAGCAGAAAAGTGAGCCTTTAAACCATTTTTTTTTACACTGTTTCTATGTTTCTAAAACAGTACAAATTACGGGTTTTGGTTTCGGTAAGATGTACATCAGCTTACAATAAAAGAAAGGAGGGAAGTGTCCACTGAAAACGGTATTTACATTTTGTACATTGAGTTACTCTGTTCCATTAGCTTCAGTCACTTGTACAGCAGTTAAGATAAAAATAGTAACATCGAGATTAACTAAAATGTGGAAAACCACTGAATCAGAGAACAGTATTGATTGTAGAGACACGTAAGGTAAGAGTTGTCCATTTAACTGGCAAGAGTTTTTTACACTTGAAATGACGTTACAGATCAGAGTATTGTTAGAGGCACCGGTTATTCATGAGGATCAGTTTCTTTTAATGGGGGGGCAACATGTCTGACGAAAGGTTTGACTTTTATACATAAAGTGTGACAATGCAAGTTGATAATGGCACAGGTAGCAGGCGATAATACACCTGACGTAGCATGCAGACCGCCACTTAAACAGGACAATGACAACATGTCTCAATTAGAATAAAAGGAAGACGTTTCGGAGGCTGGTGGAGAACGAGTGCAGCAGAAAGACTTCTTGGTCTCATGTAGCCAAAACCTTGACGGTGGATCCTTGTGTTGGTGAATTCTTCATAAGTGGGTTTTCTTCATTTTCAACGGAAGCAGTTTTGCTTTGACGGTGAGCGAAGTGTCGCAGTGCAAAGGGTACAAATGAACAAAACTAACACCTGCAGCGTGATGACAACCAACAGTCTAGATAAGGCTCGTAAGATTTTTGTTTTTGACCTTTCAACAGGTGACTACAACGATGACTAACGGAATTAACGTTAATTAAAAACCTACATGGAACAGAGGAGGAACAATTAATATATACAGGACATCAGCCTTCAGGGTAGTTTTTTTGTTTACACTGTACAGGTGTTCAACTGAAAACACTTATCAAATGTCTTACGTCTCGGAATATTTACATTTTTTTTTTCACATTTATAAATAATGTGCATTAGTTACTAACAGCAATCCTGAGATGCACGTCATCATCTCGTCTACCAGAGTCCAGGCTCCTCAGCTGTTGCCCCGCAACAAAGTTCACGATGGCTTCCTCGAGACTGAAATAAAACCCCACTTTTCAATTTTTTTTCTATAAAAAAAGGAAGCAGTCAAAAAAAAGATCACCCTAATTGAGGATGATCAAGAAGAAACTGGCCAGAAATTCCATATCTCTGACCAGGAACAGCTTGGATCCCTCAGCAAAGGAGGAAGTCCACACTAAAGCACTTTTAAAAGAGAACAGGAGAGGAGGGAAACTGCAGAAGTGAAGTTGGTAGGGGGAGACGGGGAGACGGGGTTACGCTGCTGTGGCGGTTGTTGTCTTTTCGTAGCTTGGCTAGTTCTGCTTGTTGCCGTACATGAGGGGAATGATGTAGACGGAGATGTCATCTCCGGAGCCTAATCTGTCGTTGGATATCCTCCAGCCTCGATCCTTCAGCACCCCCCGCGCTCTCATTACCAGGTCTTGAGCTGCCATTGTGTACCTGATGCAACAGAAGTGATAAATGGTTAAGGTGGTGATACTTAATCAGATAAATGTTCAGATCAGATAATAATTCTGCACAACGTCTGACTAAGCACATCTGCATGCAGTCAGGTGGCAACAGAAAGTCAGAAAATATGACGGTGAACTTTGGAAACAGAGCTCACAGGAGGAGAAGCGACAGAGCGCCCCGCTAATAGTCTCACAAGCTTTTCCTAGACATCAGAGAAATGACTTATCTAAATGTTTAGAAATTTGCATAATTGCAACAAGATAACAATGTTCATCTTCTCCAAACAAGACGAGGGGTGAGAGGAAGTTCAGCTCTGACTGCCGACTGCTGCTGATGAGTGAACGTGCCTGTGCTGGTCGTCGGGGTCGCAGTTCGCCAGGAAACAGGTGACGGCTTCGGCTACTTCCTGGTTGGAGAGGACGTCCCACAGACCGTCAGTTCCCAGCACCAGAACGTCATCGGCTCCATGCTCGCACTGCGCTAATGGGTAAACTCTGACCTAAAGGTGAAGGGGAAAAAAAACGTTCCTGAGAGTTTTGCGTAAAATGTTATCGCTAGCATTAAAGGGTACGATGAGACAGTAAGAGAACTTATTAAGTTTGATTCTACAACATACTAATTCTAAGCATGTTTTGACTATGTAGCGCTTTCGCAATTTGAAAGTGTCAAAATGAAGTCTACACAAAATTGGGGTCATTACTCAAAAACAGTAATATACTTGACTTCACTTAATAAAAAAGTAATGCATTACCTTATAGATGCTAATTTGCTACACTTCACACAACATCGCGTGGCGGTGAACAATAATGTCAAACCTGACATATGCTCACCTATCAGCACAAAACCCTATCCTTATTCGGAAGCTATACACAAGATATTTCTTTTTTTCTCTTGAATAAAGTATTACCACAAAGCCAACAGCACAAATGGTAAAAACAAGCCCACGTAGCACTTTACAGGAAAATGTTGCAATGAAGATCAATTACATGTCTAAAAGAATAAAGGTGGCACTGGCAGTAGTGCCTCAAAATAAAAGAAGTAGCCTGTAGAGACCAAAATCGTTTCTTTACTTGGTTGTAAACATTTTTGTTTCTGCTGTCAATTTGTGCATTATAACATGGCGGTCTATGGGGATTAACTCGATTTTGGGTGCCAGCAATGTGGCTTGGTGGTTAGCACCATGACCTCACAGCAAGAAGGTTGCCGATTCGCGTCCCGGTGCGGACACCCGGGATCTTTCTGCATAGAGTTTGCATGTTCTCCCCGTGCAGCGTGGGTTCTCTCTGGGTTCTCTGGCTTCCTTCCACACAGTCCAAAAACATGTTGAGGTTAATTGGTGATTCTAAATTGTCCATAGGTGTGAATGTGAGTGTGCTTGGTTGTCTGTCTGATGGTGCCAGCCTCAAGTGGACATTTGAGGAACTGCAGTTTTTGGCAATTACACATTGGCTTTATTTTTCAGCGAAAATTTCCGCTTGACTGAGACACACAGCTGGCGAGGTTAAAAATAGATGACAAGTCACAGAGCTCACTGTCCACAGTTTTCATAAACATTATTTCCTCTGTAAAAAAAACGTGGTTTCAATTAAAACTGTCGAATGCAAGACATATACTGTAAAGGAATGTGTATTGAAAAAGACATGCTACACCACAAACACTGCTGACATCTCTACAAACATTATGGATACCTGAAAATATCTGCAAGCAAAACCAAAACTATGTGCATATCTGTGGGGAGAGGTAGGGAGCGAGGGGTGAGGAGTGAGGACATTGGACTGTGTGCAATATTTAGGCACTTTGGCAAATTTTGTTACTGTATCCAGTGTTCTTATTATTATTACTGTTGTTGTTACTGTTGTTGCTGATGTTGTGTTGGTGTTGTGTTGTTTTTCTAGTACAACAATTTCCCTGAGGTTTACACCAAACGGATCAATAAAGTTTCATTCTATTCTATATCTAGAAACCACTAAGTAAGAGAGAAGATATGTTTCTATTCTTCATTTAGGTGAACCAACTATTCATTTCCCATTTTCTCAGCACATCTTCCTCTCGATCCCTTTCAGCTGTTGTCAGCTTCAATCCTTTCCAAGATATTCTTGAGTAAAGACATCCTCATGTTACTGTGGCAACTCTTGAGAGGCACAATCTTTGAAATTACTATGGCTGAACAAAAGCGTGCTCTGAAATAGCAAGCAAAAAGAATGTACAGTGGCCTTGCACTGCCTTTGTTTGGTTGCTTCAAGTAATTCCTTTGCTACTGTGGGGGAGTTGCTTATTCACAGCAGACACACCGACTTACTGCAGAGGCTACTGTGAAAACAGCACCGCACACGGCGCCTGTGAAAGCAGTTGTAAAAGAATTAGAATGACCTCCGCGTGGATCATGAGTCTCTTTTGTGGTAAACCTCGTGACACAAGTCAAGAGAGAAAATGAGCGAGACTATCAATCCATGAAAGAGACGGCACCTCCTCGAGTCAAATTCTCAACAGAGATTTCAGCGACAGAATATCTCTGGGAGAAAGGTGACGACACAAGCTTTTGATTTCTAACCCAGCACCCATATTTGACGCCATAATGACTCCATCTGCCAAGGTCAGCTTTTTTTTTTTTTTTCCAGCCTTTTTTCTAGAGAAATCGGTAATTCCAACTTGACATCCCTGCAGGGCCCTCTCCCACCTCCCACCTAATGCTGTGCTCAGATACGACATGTCCCACATACCGCTAATGTGTTTATACTCCATCTGAAACAATAGAGACTACAAGCATTTCAGGCGAAACATCAAAAAGGATCCTGAACTATGACTGAACTCGGAGGGCGATGAATTAAAGATCAAGAGAATTCATGGGCTTCGTGACTACTGCAATCATGTGCAGAAGGAAAGGGGTCATTTGAGGGCGATGGCCAGCGGGGAATGTTAATGTGCATGCTGACCACACAGTTCACAGTGTTGACTGCTAATGGCCAGAGGCATTTTACATCGTTACCTCCGTGCTCTCGTTTTATCAAGAGGTCACGATTATGAGGTGAAATAAAACTGTAGATCCATCATAAAACACTGCAGCGCTGTTAATGCGCTGCCATCGATGACCCCAGTTTACTTTTTAACATTTTTTTTCTTTCTTCCCATTTGCATAAATAAATGCTCAAATGCAGATGATCGGTTATGAATATATGTTCGGAACGACTGAGTTTGATAACAGAAATACTAACAATGAGAATCACGAGGTTCCGGCCCTCCGATGCAACTTTACTTTTCGAGACAAACTTACTTTTTGGACATTTAACAATCACACAGGAACAAATCCAGAGAGGAGGAGGCACAGATTTCCTCACCAATAGTCCAAGTAATACCAGTATATGTGCCGCAAGAAGGGCTCTG
The DNA here is from genome assembly GCF_000690725.1 of Stegastes partitus. Classification (NCBI taxonomy): domain Eukaryota; kingdom Metazoa; phylum Chordata; class Actinopteri; family Pomacentridae; genus Stegastes; species Stegastes partitus. Next base: position 465,816 of record NW_007578068.1, on the reverse strand, counting down.
TGTGCATCATCCTGTATTTGTGTACCCAAACACCCACCTTTTTGTCAGCAACAAGTTTATGTAATTTGTCTAAAGGATGGATAGATAGTGTAAACTGACAAGTGAAGGTGTCTGAGAAGAGGAAGCAAGTAAAAACGAGTAAATCACCAAAACTTAGTTTATTCCAAGTATTAAAACTCAAAAGAATAATGGAAGTAAGGAATGTTATTTTGTCTGCACATTGTGAAAGAGGACAGAATCCACTAGTGGCATCCATGTGAAAATTGCAAGTGGAAATTGTTGAGTTTTTTTTTTAAAAACCTATTTAACAAGAAAACACTTGATTTTCTTTGAGACATCACCGACAAGGTTGTTTTTAGATTTTAAATGAATTGAAAAATAACCATTCAGTGAAACAGATGAAGTAGGTAAATCTGTCACACTTTCAGATCTATATACCTGAAATGAGGGTTTTAGATTAGATGACTGTTAGAGCCTCCTTAGGCAGTGACAGGTGGGTCCAGTTTCATTTAAACCTCTGGCATCTCAGGTCTACTGTTCTCTCTGCTATTGAAGTTTGTGGTGTCATTGATTTAAATAGCTCCCCAAGGCCATTAGAAAAAAAAAAAAAAAAGGTTGTGGATGTCTGAGTCTGGCAAAGGATTGAAAAAAGATCTCCAAATTATTTGAAATGAATCTTTCCACTGTGAAGGAAATCATCTACAAGTGGTGCAGCTTTCAAATGACTGGAGTTTGTCCAGAACTGGCCGCCCCAGCAATTTCAGCCCAAGAGCGGAGCGTCTGATGCAACATGAAGTTTCCAAGACCGCCAGATTTTTTTTTTTATCACAGGATCTGCAGGTAACTGTGCAGCTGCTGATGTCAGAGTGCTGCGTCTACAATCACAAAGAGACTGCATGCCTTTGCCCTGACTGGGAGACGTGCCAGGAAAAAGCCTTTACTATTAAAAAACAACAACAACAACAACAAAACAATAGAGAAAGACTACAGTTTTCCAGTGAATGTGCAAGCAAAGAGTAGGTCTTTAGGATTCTTTACTTTGAACAGAGGAATCACAGAGTTATTTAGCCACAATCACGTGTTAGGTGCAGAACATCAGCTTTTCAGGAGAAGAAACTCGTACAACTGTGAAGCACGTTGGTGGACATGTAATGGCTTGGAGTTGCTTCCCTTAGAGACTGGGCAGTCATTGATCCAATTATGAATTCTGCATCATATCAAAGAATGCTTGAAGTTAATGTGAAGCCATCTGTCTGAAAGGGAAGGTTGAAGTGGACCTTTTAACGTGATAACTATGCTAAAGCCCATTAGCAAATCCACCAAGGAATGGCTGAAAAAGAAGAAAAGGAAGGTTGTGGAATGGCCTAATCTAGATTTGAATCCAATTATAGTGTTGTGTGGGATTTGAAATATGCAAGAAATGCAAGAAAACCTCTTACAAATGTAGGAATTCTGCAGGACTGGTTAAAAAATTTCAGCACTGATGGACACGTGTGCAGAACACCTGCAAGAAGTAATTTTGGCTAAAGGGGGTTATAACAGCCTCTGTGACCAAAGGTGTAGTTACTTTCTATTATATATATAGTTTTGATGGCTAAATGATTAAAAAAGCTAAACCCCTGTGGCTAATATGTATTTCCTTCCTCTTTAGGTGCTGTTTCAAAGCGGATTAACAGTTTGTCCAGATACGTCAATAAAGCCAACGGTTTGCAAGGAATGTACTTCCTTTTTCACATCATTTTAAAACCCTCCGGGGACTGGACATGTTGCCAGCCTGACACATACAGACAGACAGGTTTCACGCTCACATTCACACCTACAGGCAATTTAGAGCTGCCATGCATGTTGTAATGTTTCAGGACCGTGGGAGGAATTCAGAGGACCCAGAGGAAACCCACACATGCATTCAAAAGGTCCCAGCTGAACCCTGCACCTTCTTGCTGCGCAGCGAGACAACCACCACGGCATAGTGCCGCCCCAGGAGGGACCTGGTGAAAGATCAAATTCAAAACGGTGCATACCTCTGGGCAGCAGGACAGGAAGGGCTTAATGTAAATGTTGGAGTCGTGCACTTTGAGGTTGTGGTCGCCGAGACCTCTCGTGACCCCGATGGTAGCCAGCACGCGAGCCTGCAAAAGATCAGCAGCACATGAAGCACAGTTCTTTTTTCTTTTTTTCAAACTCAACCTTCATTTGAGTGAAAAAAAAAAGCAGCAGTAAACGCTAATGTTTCAGTTTCTCGAAAAGAGTTTTTTTCATTTTGTTTTTGCTCATCTAAGTGCTCTCTAATGATGAGTGACATCCTTCTTTATTGAACACAGAGTAAAAAGGGAGACAGTGGAAGCCTTTCAGAAAACTTGTTTTCTTTTTTTGTTTTTTGTTTTACTCACTATCCAAATTTGAGCCATCATTTCTGGTGGTCATGATAAATTGCAGAGATCTGGGAATAATGACGGCACCGCTATCGGCTACGAAACATGATCAGCGCAGTGATTACACAGTTTGGAAACAAGCCAGTAGTTTAGATTATTTCAATTTCAGATAATCATTTTACCATTTATCTTGATTTTTCAAATATTTGGAACAATCGGTTAGCCCGAGGGTTTGCTTAAAAGCTTCGTAATCATCCTGATCGTAATCATGTCAGATTTCCATTTATGTTTCTGTGTTTCCAGATCTGGGCAATTAAATTGTTGAGCACAATGAAATGTTTGGCTAAAACAAAGGAAATAAGACCAAGTAAAGGACTTAAGTGGAAATGATTCTGTAACTTGATAGCGCTAGAGTTCTCAGTTAAGTCCAAGTTTGAAAAAACATAGGCGTGATGAATGATTTAAAGATCATTTTGACAACTGTGTAGGTATTGGTGAGCATGTCATTTGACTCAGACTGTTCTAGTGAACTTCTACTGTTGAGTACTTTCGACGAAGCATATACAGTGTTTTGCGAATGTTTATTGGATGATGTTAAGACTTCGGTGAACCTCCTGCGAGTCTTTCACTTCACGCTAGTATACCATCCCTGATAACTGTAAAAAATAACCTGCACAGCATTACCCTGTTGACATTTTACAGAGCACTCCCAGTGGGAATCTTTCTCTGGATGGATGAGCAGCATTTAGACACAAAAAAGCTTCAATATCAGCATCTTCCAGTTATCCCAGAGCATTAAATCATCATCCAAGCCTCAAATGATATTATATTCATTTGTAAGCTGAATGAAACTGGACTCCTACTGTCTGGACAGATCTCCATGACTGCCTCTAAAAATGGATGCAGGCACGGGACTGGGGAAGTGGGCTAATTGAATCCACTGTACAGACAAAGGGCATTTAAGTATGAGGTTCAAGTGAGGCCTGCTGGAGATGAGCTCGGATCAGTATGCAGCACAGAACGGAGGAGCAAGAGGAGACAGAGAGGTGGAGAGAAGGGAGAGCGTTTCAAAGTGGCGGCGAAGCTCCTCCAGCGGAGAAGGGGAAACATCCTGGGATTAATTGTTGAGCGCTGGGGCCCAGCAGGCTGCGCGCCGGGGCTTTGAAGTGCTCTGCCGTTCCTCTCCCTCGCACAAAGCTCCCCTCGCTCTATCTAGCCATCCATCTCCGTGCCTCACTTCAAAGGGAGAGGACACGACGTGGGCACCGGCAGCCGCACCGGGGTAAACCTGAATGTGGTTGCAGGCAGAGAACACCGTGGTGTGACATCTGCCCCTGTCATCAGTCAAACATAAATCTACTGTCTGCGCGTATTAAAAAAACAGCTGGAGAAGGCCACGGCGAGGAGATATTCTAATCTATCATGTTTCCTCTCTGACCTTTTCAATTCAACAAGGACAAGATGCCGCACACCGCCGCATGTACGGCGTCACTGAGGGGAAGGAAAATGTCAGGAACAGTGCGCTGAGCTCATGACCTTTTCTTTTGTGTTTGTGTCAAAACACTGACAAGAATCTCCTGCAACTCATTGTTTTAGTGATGTAAGACTCCAATTAACATATCGTCAGTTATTGGATATTTTCATCCTTCTACTATCATATCCATCTAAAGGACGGCTTCAGATGGGAGTCCCTCCTTCCACCCCTAGCTGTGTTAGTGCTCCATTTTACCAGCTGAGGGACATAAGAGCACAAAGTCCATTAGGGCCTAGAAATTGTCTGTGCTATAGGTTGGTGCAGGATGCGAGATCCTTGTGGAAAAAGAAAAAGAGGGCCGGGGATGCTTTCCACCGGCTGGCTCCTCCACACAGTGGCAGGAGGGGGCTGACTAATGGTGCCCTGGTGAGCTTTGATTACAGGCGAGGCACACAAGGCCGTGGGAGTAACTCTGTCAGCAAGCGGCCGCCGAGCACTTCTTACCTTCTTCCCTTCGCCGTAGATCAGGGGAAACTTTAGGTCATCGTCGTCTATGGTTTTATAAGCCCTGCGCAGAGGAGAGAAGACACTTTAATGGGTTTTTATGTTTATGGCAGGCGGCACACACGTGCCCTTGAGATGCATCGCTTCCGTGCCCCCCACAGGCCCTGCTGCCGAGGCGACTGGCATGGAGTGAAAGGGTATGTTAGTAGGAAAAAGAGAGAGGGTGAAGCAAAAAAAAAAAAAAAGAAAGAAAAATCCCCCAGACATCACAGAGAATGACACACAGCCTTAGCATAATTCTCTCTCTTTTTCTCCCGTCTAACTGATCTTGCAAAAGTCTCCCTAGCGACAAAGAAGACGTCTATGGATGTGTGAGACTCTCTTGGTTTACTGTTGGTTTTCTGCAGCAGCTGTGTGTACGTGTACGTGCATGTATGCCTCTGAAGGTCTGGATGTAAAACGGCTGAATGATGCAAGACTATCCACGTTCACATTCTGTTCTCAGAGCAATGTTTAAACTTCCCAACTAATGAATAATTTACCACCTTCACACTGGGACCAGACGGAGCTGCAGCACGAGGAAGAAGACTGTAAAATACTGTATGTATTCATGCCAGGTCTTAGGATACACTTTTCACATTTACAGCTCAGAAACTTGCAGAAAAGAAACCCAACACTCCTGCTCATGCGCTCATAGTGAATGTGCGCTTTTTCATCCATGAACAGTTGAACGTCAGAGGAACAGCTGTGTAACTTTACTGTACCAGAAACACTACAAATTTGAGCCAATTTCCAGACGAGCTGCCAGGACAAAGTTTTCCATTCACAACTCAGACCAGGTGCTACGAATAAAAAAATCTGGCTTTGATTGAGTCCCGACCTGTATCGAATAACATTTAGAAATACAGGTTATTCTTCATTTTAGCCTTCAGATTGGAGGAAACGAATGAATAAATATACATAACTGACGTAAAAAAAAATAGCTTAAAGTGAATTTGCAATGCCCTTGATGATAAAAGTTAATGAAAATAGCCAGCTAGTTTAAAAAGTTTGTTGAAACAAACCAATTGTGACCCAGGTCTGCTCCACACACCAGACCCAATGCATTTCAGCTGCTATGAAGCAGATTAGCAGGGACCGGGATGGTTTTTACATTACTGCTGGTTCCACTCAGAGAGACCATATGTTTCCACCTTAGGCGAGCGCTACACTGCTGCACTCAGCACTTTTTGAACTGTGCAGAGCGAGGACTATCACACAGCCCACAAACACAGAAATACAGTCTGCAGCCTCTTCTGAGCGGAGAGCTGCATCGCAAAAATAACAGTCCACACAAGTGTTTCCTCACAGATGCTTACAGCGTTGAAAAAAACCCCAAAAAAAAACACGGTTAAAATAGCAGTTTGATGACGCGAAACTTAAACTGACCATTAAAACAGGTCTTATTGTAACACTGTTTCTCCTGCAAAATTACTTCAAGCTCCTTTCATTTTAGTATTTCACCTTCAAGAAGTGTCTCCTAAAAAAAAAAAAAAAAAACTACAACAGAGAGGCACACGCTTTCTGTCATTATTTCAAAGATGTCTTGGATGAAATCCCCGGAGCCTGCTGTCGGGGACAGTCTCCCTCTCGAGACGTGTGTTTACTGCGAATCCAGCCTGTCAGACTTGAGATAACGAGTGTGTGACAGAATGAGAAAGATACACATTAATCCTGTTATGATACCTGCTCCCTGCTCTGGGGACACATCAAAAACAGCAAGGAGATTTGCTCATGGTCCGTACTGTCTGACCACAACACTGGCCGCTTTTACATTCAAGGGCTGTACTGGTTGCCCGGTAAGATTGCGGCGTGTGACTAACTGGGGGGGGAGGAGTGGCGTGGGGGGGAGGGAGGAACAGAGCGACACTGGGAAGGAGGGAAGAGGGGAGTTGTATCATCTTCTCTGCAGGTGACTAAGGAAGGGCAGGAGAGAAGAAGAAGAGTGATGTCATCTCCGCTTGGTGCAAAGAGGGGTGACAGAAAAAACATCAGCAGTGCGTGCGCTGCATCATAATTTGCACACACACACACACACACACACACACACACACAGACCGTTATATACATCTCGACACAACCAGACACACACACACCTGTCGACAGACATCGAGGTGACATTGTGGCGGGGCCTGTGTCAGCACCGGATGAGTCAGACAAATTGGCGCAATTGACAGTTGGTTGAAACAAATTTTTTTGGGCAACCTTGATGGGCTTTTCATAGATTGAGTGGTGCTCTCAGGAGCAAAGCAAGGCCAGAGTAAATGGCAGTGACCCAGCGATTCTCCAAATGCAAGCTGTAGGAATCAGTCATACCAATACAAAGGCATAATGGAAAAAGAGAGAAAGAACGGGCGGAGCAGGAGAGAGGAGGGGAGGGGCAGCATAGGGGAGTGAGATAATACAGGACAAAAGTTTTTAGCACTTATAGACATTTAGATGCTTATCAATCATATAATTCTGAGAGGGAGATGTCTAATCAGTCCCCAAAATCATGCTGCAGCAGGACAGTGACACCAAACATACAGCCATGAAGTCGTGAAGAACTATCTTCAGCAACAAGAAAGGTCCCCCCAGGAGATAGTCCGGCCCCCACAGAGCCCTGATCTCAGCGTCGTGGAGTCAAACTGAGATTACATGAAGATACAGAAGACAGCAAGAGCAGAACGGGCCAAGTTCTATGGAACAACCTACCTACCTTGAGCCGAGCAGAACATGTGCTGTTTCAAGGAGGGGGTGGGGGTGGGGAGTCCACACTTAACATTGATTTAATTCACTGTTTTTCTACTTATTGCACATATTTGTTAAAGCTTCCTCACAGTGCCTAACACTTTTGCACAGCACCATATGACAGTGATGAAAGTGTGCGTTATTCCCCCTCCTCCCTCATTCACTGTCTATAGGATCAGGGGGGAGGGCAGACACCCCTGTGGACGTGGGCACCAAAGGGAGAAAGCTTCAGAACTGTTCATTGTCATTTGTCACTGCCCTCCTTTGTGGCCACCACATCATCTTGTTCTTTTCATTTTTTTTTTTTTCCTTCTGCAGCCACCCACCATCTACCCCCACTCTCTCTCCCTCCCTCCCTCCACCTGACTGCCTGTGCTACCGTGGCGTCTGGATCATGCCGAACACGGCTGACCACTCAACATCCATCACTCTGGGCAAACAAAAACCGCCTGCCTGCCGTCCCGGCCAACGACCACCATTACAGTCTGCGATGCCAAAGCCAGATCTCACTCCGGTCCAACTGGCTGAGGGAGGGAAGGGAGGTAAAGAAAGCGAGGGAGGAAGACAGAGAGGTGGGCTGCAGGCCTGTATGCCTTCATTAGAGCACAGCCTTGATCATAGATGCCTTTGAGGGAATTGGACGGCAGCGTACACCCACACACACGCACAGCATGTGGGCACACAGGCTGAACGCGCACGTGTACATGCAGAGACAGAGAAAAGCCGCGCAGACATCAAAAACTGATCCTCTGACGCCTATAGAGCCTGTGAACTGCACCTATACGAGATGACACAGTTAAGTCACACCCACGCACAACAGAGCAATCAGCAACGCCGACTGACAGGGTACTAATTTAAGACCCAGACTTAGTCCGGGTGAAACAGAAGCAGAACTGGGTTATGGGTAGAACCTTATTAAAAATACATCACAGGCCGTCTGCACTGCTGAGACAGTAAGCAGGCAGACGGCGGGCTGAGAGTTCTGGGCCCAATAAGGAACACAGCCACTGACTGACCTACATCTGCTGAACTGAGCTGAGCCGCAAAACACGACTGCACGGAGATGTTGTCAGAAAAAATACTGTTCATCCCTCGTCTGTCACCAGCTTTGTCCTCGGTCCACTCTGCCTTTTACCCTCACTGTCCCTCTAACACTGGCATCTGCATCAGCACATATATATACATATATTCTGCAGAGGGTAAACACGATTCAGATGCTTAAAAAATAAAGAACCTCAATTTTCGGAATATCTTAATTACTGTTGCAACAACAGTGCTGTTATGCAATCAAGTATATTTACTCACCCTGGATTCATGCATTTTGAGGTATTTCTATATTTCTCTTCTGTTTTCTCTTTTTACTTTATATTCCAAAACACTGATCTGACAGCTAGTCAGCTAAGTTGCATATTAAGATTCAAGAGTCACTTTATAATATATAATAATGATTGAATAATCCAAGATATTCCTGAAAATTCCATTAGCTACTTGAGTACATACAGTCCTTCTCAAATGTATTCATACCCTCCCATTAAAGAAGGAAAAAAACATTGAAATAAGTTGAAATTTACAAAAAAAAAGTGCATAAAAATTTAATAAAAGTCATGATATTGCTTTTGCATGTTCTCCCCGTGCAGTGTGGGTTCTCTCCAGGTTCTCTGGCTTCCTCCCTCACAGTCCTAAAGCATGTTGAGGTTAATTGGTGATTCTAAATTGTCCGTAGGTGTGAATGTGAGTGTGCTTGGTTGTCTGTCTCTAAGTGTAGTCCTGTGATAGACTGGTGACCTGTCCAGGGTGTCCCCTGCCTTCACCCTAAGTCAGCTGGGATGACATTGCTTTTGAATTGTGGTTCAACAGAAATATATAAAAAAAACAAACAAACAAACAAAAAGGCAAACAAGCATGATGGGAACCGTAAACTAATATTTTGTTGAACAACCCTTTGAGCCAATCACTGCAATCAAGTGTTTCTGTAACTCTCAATCAGACTTCTGCACCTGTTGACAGGTATTTTGATTTTGGCCCACTGCTCACCAGCAAAGTGCTCTAATTTGTCTGGGACAGTTTTTATTTATTTATTTATTTTTAATTATTCTTTTCAACCACAATTCAAAAGCAATGTCTTATGTCAATAAATTATAATTTAGCAATTTTTGATTATTACTTTTTTCAGTTTCTAGCTATTTCAGTGACTACTGTGAATTTTGCCTTTTCTTTAATGGTATGAATAAATTTGAGCATGACTGTATGCATAGCTACTTTCTTACTGTAAAGGTAGTGGTGTTACCCTGCTGTTACCCAAACGTGGCCTTGGTACTGCAGCTATGTTTTTAACTACAGTATGACTTTAGGGTTAAAGTCCTTGCAAGAATAAATTGAATAGTCTATCACCTGAACATGTTTTTCTCTTACAGAAAAATGTAAAGTGGACACTTGGAGATGTATATATCATCATTCCTCCGCTTAGTTTTTGTCTCTGTGGTGCCCTCTCTTCTGTCTACTTCTGTCCTTTTACCTTGCTTTCACATTTCCATCTGTTTCTTCGTTTTTATGCATTTTCTCGTTTCCTCCATCTCACTTCATCTCCCTGAATCTCTCTGACCTTTTTTTTAATCTCTCTCTCCACAGCAAGATAAAGAGGGAGGTCTTTGCTATGCCCACAAATTCCTTCACGACTTCTTCTCATGCGCAGATGTCGAAATGTCAAGGACATGTTCTGGCCTCCCTCTGACAGTGAAGCTGTGAATGCTTTTTTTTTTTTTTTTGACACTGAATGGGACAGAGTTGCTATTAGTGGCTATTTTCATAACCAGTACATTGCACAAAGCCATTCAGATGTAGATAACAGGCTAGCTTGCAGAAATTACTTTGGCATCAGTTCCTCTCTGGGGGTTCGTAGATGGATCCAAAGAGACACATAAGTAGAAAGCGTAAAAAAAACTGAACAGTATTTTTTAACAAATGTGTTTAGCAATAAACAATTTCCTTGGAAGGCAATAGGATAAATTGGATGACACAAGAGGCAACGTGAGAAAAAACTGTGGTATCCTCACAGTTGGCATACTGTGTCATTTCTGCATTGCATGCGACATTGCGATTAATTCAATCAAAGAAAAATAACATTTATCATCAGTTAACGTACCATCCCGACATGGTGAAGTCACGGTACAGGATCCTCTTCCCCACCTCCTTCCTATGCACCCTCCTCGGGAACTCCAGATGTGTAAACTCGTTCCCTAATAAGTGGGGCTGCATGTAGGCCTTTGATATGAAAAGGAAAAAAAAAAAAAAACACACACAGAAAGAGTATAAGATTGACATGCCCAAGGGATAGGAAAAACAATTCCATAGTCTATTAAGCTGGCAAAGAGAGCAGGCCGCGTAAGAGAGACGGAGCTAAGCATAGCTGGTGTCTCAACAGGAGGGGAGGTCAGCTCTGCTAATATCTGACAGCTGTGCTCGCTAGAAACGAGCTGAGGAGGGTTCTTTCTTACCAAGAACTGCAGTCGCTGTCTCTCTGACTCTGGTGTGAACTCTGCTGACATGGGAATGACTTCCCCGGCCCGGATAATGATAGCTCTGAGGGAGAGGAGCAGACAAAGCAAAACTCTGTTTATGTAGGAAGGGACACAGTTGCTCCTGCTGGCTGCGGGGCACGAGGAGGTGAGCGACAGAGCCAAAAGACGCTTATAGAGTAGGTTGTATAGCAGTGCGTGCTCCTTTTTTTTGTTGTGTACGAGTATCACACCTGCTGTCCCCGGCGTTCCCTACGTAGAGCTTTCCGAGCAAATAGACGACCACCAGCGCAGTGCAGCCACCTGAGATGTTGTAGACGGCCTTCTCCTTTTCTATCTGGACATCCTGAATGCAAACACACACGGAAGACACACATTAATCCACTGATGAGAACATTATATTCCAAACCCATCCTCTGAACATTATCACGGTCTCTAATCATCACAGCCTTCAAAAACTTTTTCCTATCACGCAGTGTTTAAGGCCCAACCTGATACAGAGTAAAATATCGCCTTGATACTTAAAGCCAGCCATGATGCTGTTATTAATTATAGCACCATAATGAATTCATTTATCAAGAGCGCCATAAGTCAAGGCGCAATAAAAAGAATGGAAACCTAAAGGACAGAAGAGAAAGTTTGGAGGGGCCGCTGGTTATTACACCAGTTAATTAGCCCAGATTAATTTGGTGCTAATTAAACCAAAAATGATTTGAAGAAAACCATGCAATCAGTTCATTAATTAGATGAATAATTAACCTGTCACTGAATTAATCAAAACGGTAACATAAATTTGAACCAAGCTGCTCAGACTACGTTTTAACCCCTTTGTGCTCTCGGTGGCTGTTGTTGGTCGGCTGCTAACAGCTCCTCAGGGGGGCCTTTAATCGTCAAAACAGAAGCTGAAAGATATCCCAGGGAAACGAGCGACCCCTCGGGCGCCTCATTTGCGTCCCTCCATCACGATCAACAGATTGAGTGGGACTGAAAAACGCCGGCAAACACGTTCGCGCTTAGGCCTTCCCGAGCTTGTTTTCCCATGAGGGATGTTCACCCCAGCTAAAGCGTATCGCCCTCTGCTCCACCGCTGACAACCTCCATCGCAACACGACTCTGTAAATGCGAGTGCGTGCGCTACACAAAAGCGAATGTATGTGCGCCTCTCTGACAGGAGACGGATTGAGGCACACGCCAGCATAAATATGTGTGATTGTGTCTAGGTGGGGCGTGCGTTAAGTGTGTGAATGTTGAGCGTGTGTTTGTGTGAATCTGCAGACACTCCTGACAGACACTACTCTTGGGGGTAGGGGCTGGAGGGGGGGTTGAACAAATGTGTCCTTCACCCTGCATGAATTATGAATTCATAGTGAGCCATACATATTTATCCTCGCTGTGTCCAATACCTCTTGCTGCAGGCAAGTCTTCAATAATGGAAACGTCTGCATAAACATCTACACCTATCTCGACTCCAGTTCAGCCCAGAAGAATCACACAACTGAGCTAAATAACCAGAAGGCGGAGAAGAGGTAGAGAGAGAGAGAGAGATGCAATACCCAAAAATACACATCCTATTTTTCCCAACTGCCATTCTTGTGCCAAAGCAGTTTCTACACGTCTTAAAATCTTTATCATTTCCTTGAAAGATAACACCACAAGGTAGAACTGACCAATCAGGAATGGTCCAGTTCCCAACATCATATACACAAGCCAATTAGTACGAACATAACTGACTGCAAATAAAATAATCATCCAGTAAATAATTTTACAAGGTCAACACAAGAATAATCAATTAGATTCCTCTCAACCCACTCATATAAACTAATTTAAGGAGAAAATATCCGGAACACACTAAGTACAGCATAAACAAACAGCATCATGCAGTACACATCCACGCATTTCACCCCACTAAACTACATCAAGTGTCATCCTGTTGCAGGGATACACAAATGGGGAAAAAAAATGTCTTCCCATCCAGAAAAACATCTCAATATTCCTGTTTTTAATCTTTAGAAAGTTCCTAAGGCACGGGTTTATTTTTCTGTTTTTATAGTATATAAAAGGGACACAAAATAGGCTTGTAAAGAAGTGAATAGATGTTTCATCGATTTAAATTAGTGTGATCAATAATCAGTGTTTGATTTTGGGTCGTCCTGTCCCAAAAGCCACCATGGTCACAGCACCATTCAGACCAGCTTACACCAGGTCAAAACCTCCCTTTTCGAGGCTCTTTGCAGTATTTATTTGTTATTGAATTTGCAGAATCAATGAGAGAGCCTTAACCTATTAGGCCTAAAAGCAGGAAATGTAAAAGAAATAACTCCGGGAGAAACGGCGCGGGCAGAAAAAGAGGCTGAACGTCAGAAAAGATGGAGAACTCTGATGGTGGACAATGTGGCAGGTAATTAACAGAATTCATCATTTTTAACTAATTAGCCAAAGCGTTGACATTTCAGCTGTTTTTTTTTAAAGACAAGAAAGACCTTTGGGCAAATCTTTCAGACAATTGACTTATGCTCTTTTAACAAAAAGCATAAATAACCTTCTGCCAACATGCACGCAGTCACGTAGTTACCTACCTCGCCCTAATTGCAAAAATAAAATCAAAATGGATGTGAAACTACCCTTGACAAATCATACCAGGTCAAAAATACATGCTGAATGCGGTATGAAGTTGTTGACACAAATTAATTTATTTTTCACAAGGCTAATGCTAAACCGCATATTTTATGAAAGCAATTAAATTTACCTAAATGAGTAGTTCAGCATTTTGGACAATACATGTCTCTTAATCTGTCTACAAGAGAAAAAATATACCTTAGCTTAGCATAACTAGAAATGCAAGCCAATACCATTTTTTTCACTTACATGGTAAGAGTTACATGATAAATACTACTTTTATGTCTGTATGCTACATTTGAAGCTACTGCTAGCAACTGTTTAGCTTAGCTTAGCATAAACATATAGCGTGGCTTTGTACGAGTAACAAAACAAGGCTAACAGCACTTCTGAATTGTGTAACTAACGCGTCATAACTGCATTTACACACCAAAACCACCTCAAATCAGCACATTTTTGGGGTTCATTGATTTAATATGTGTAAAACTATTTCCTGGCTTGGAGAAGTGAATTTGTGTGTACAACAGTGGGAACGAATACACTCTTGTTTTTACTCTTGTGTTTTTGAACATACAAGATATAATATGGTAAAGAAGGAGCTTTATGAGCCGGTCAGGCTAGCTGTTTCTAGTCATGAAGCATGAAGCAGTGTTAGCATGAAGCTAAGCTAACAGGCTAGTGAATGTTTACCTATTCCTGATCACCCAACTGACAGACTGAGAACTAGAGGACTCACATAGAGGAATGGAGTTCGTTTCCTTTCTTTATTCAAGAGCGTGTTCTTTCAGAGTACCACTATTTTTCCATTTTACATTCAGATATTGTAATGCTTTCCATCTGAACTCTGCCCTTTCTCTTGAATAGCGAATTGTTTGGGTGAGAATCTGCTCAGAAGTGTTTTTCTGCACTCGGCTATATTGTTTGTTTGCACAAATACCCTGTGCACTCATGAAACTTCTGCTCCCCTAACCTGAAGCAACACAATGCCAGGTATGACGCTGCTTCACGTGCTTCTTACAGCATCCCTTGTGGACAGGTAATATGTGACAGGGTACATCCTCTCCGGCCTTCCAGGGCTTATTATATGTACATCACTTGTTTTCTTGTTTGACTTTTGCCATTAATACACATACTGTATACATAATGTAACGGTGGTCCCATTAGTCCACGTAATTAACACTTAAAGGTCGAGCATATTATCCTACATGCATTCCCATGTTGCAAATACGCCTTTATCAATTACACTTGAAGAAAGTGATAGTGCATTTAAATAAAATACTTAATTGAGGTCCTTGAAATGAGTTAACCATACGGGTGAGTGATCTGCTGAGCCTGGGTAAATAGGAAGGGACGCTGTAAAGAACATAATTATCCCCCCTTGTGACCCAACGGAAATCCATTGTGCTATGGGGCTATTGTTACATGTAGCTATTACATGCAGACACTATTATATGAATTAACTCCATATGTCCCACAAAAAACAAGTGAGGCACCTATAATAAAACCCAGGAAGGCAGGAGTGGACGAACCCGCCCGAAAGGGACGTCGTAAGAAGTAAATCGAACGCACCTGCAAGGAGGCAGTGATGATTTCATACCTGGTGTACTGGTTGGGGAATTTTGACAGGGTTCTTTCACCAAGATAAGAGAATGAGAGCAAATTCCGAATTCAAATTTGTGAGCAGAAGTTTCTCGAGTGCACAGAAGCCGTTTAAGGGCAACGGCAAAACTGAAGCGCAGGACATTTGTGCAGGCAGCAGCATATCTGAGAGGAGAGCTGATTTGCACTCAGGCGGAGGCTATTTGAGAGGAGGGGCAGGGTTTTGAGGGAACGCATTACAAAATCTGAACCTAAAATGGAGACATAATGCTTTTAAATAAAAAAAAAAGAAGCAATCCTTAATAGTGGTAAGATGTCAAGTTACAGCTAAAGTACAGCTCAACTAGATTTTAGACATACAGAGAATCAGTCAGGTGCTACAAATTTGTTTCCTAAACTGACTAAGGTCACATGAGGCCAGTGATTTCATCGCCTCTTATTTCTGTCCTGGCTCACCCTAGAGCTCAGCTGATAAGCCTGTGTCTCTGAGCTAAACATCGGTTTTGATATTTGCACCTCTCTGAGTGTTTATCCACTGCCAGAAGGACGCAGTGAGTCGTGTCAGAATTAAAGGCGGTTCCCGTTGATAAGATACAGTGGCTCGGCGAACTCTGAGACAGAGATTTAGAGAGATACCAGACCTTCCCAAGATTCCCTGACACTTCCCATTTTCTTAAAGAATGAGCTTCATTAAAAAAATAAGACGAGAGGCTTTATAGGGGTGAGATTCTGCCAAAATCGACTTTTGGGTACTTAGTCAGCAGAAGCAGAAGTGACAGTATTTCGTTCCAAGCGGAAATGTGTGCCATTTGAAACAAACTGCATCTAATTTTACGAAAATTATTACTGAAATTAAAATAAATGACAGCTGTGGAGGAAAGTAAGTACTGTAATTAGAGCTTATAGTTGAGAGCTGTAACCACCTGGAAAAACAAATTAGTGAAACGCTGAACAGTGAACTGAAAATACATCTCATAAGCTTTAAAGTATAGCACTTTGAAGAGCAAGTTAGGGAAGGAGGGAGGCACTTGTGTGGCTATTGCAAGGAGTTTAGGACAGATACGTCACTGACAGGAAAAACGTCAAGTGTGAGGAACAGGGACATCAAATGAGGAAAAAACACTATTATGATGTCAGAGTGTAGTGAATTCCCAGAGTTATTCCCAAAATGCTGACCTGCAACGTATAATGATGCTTAAAGGAAAGGTTGTAATGTAATATTCAAAAAACATTTTAGGTACATTTATGTATAAGACATAATGTTGCAACATTCAGAGGATGTTTGGAGGATGTTATCAAGGCCTCACATGACAGAACGTTTTTTTTTTCATTCAACATTCCTGTAATATGGTATGTAAGATAAAACACTGGGATGTTTTTGGGATGTTGTTAACACATTGTAGAATAAAATATTACACAGTGTTGCGTGTTATCAAAGGAAAGACGCTCTTACGGCAAAATGTTTTAAGAAATGCTTGGGGCATAATGGTCTGATGATGGTATCGCCAGACATTTTAGGAATGTCTTTACAGAACGGTATCCGCACCCCGAACAACATTCTGAGAGAAAAGAATAGAAGCACTACTTTGCAGAACTTTTTTTTTTAGAACAAATAAAAAGCTGATTTTTTATTGTAAAACTGGATTACAGTTTCAGTATCTTGTGATTTCTGCCAATTATCGCCACACTATTTTAACTAATTTTATTTTAACATTACAAAACCAGCAAATGGTGGTTCAGTTATCCTGCTAAGCAATTTTAAACACAATACTCATGACACTTTTCACCCTTTCAGTAACCAAAAATTCACAATAGATCTTTCTGCGAATTAACTGATCCTTAAACAGGCATTAATTACACCCACACACACACACACACACACACCCAGTACACTACTCCTGTTTTTAAGACCATGGCTGGAATTATTAATTGCATACTACCACCTTGTGGTCAAGATCTGGAAGCACCAGAATACACTGAGTACTCGGATTTTTGTGTCTTCACTGCCCTCTATCAAGATCTAGGCTCCCAGAGAGATCTCACCAACAATGCAAATGTTATCTTTCAGCAAAAATTTGCGTTGTGCAGACGCAGGCAGAGCACTACTGAGCGATAATGCACAGCATGTGTTTACAAGTCCTGGCGGGAGGGTTTTACAGCAACAACAACATAGATACTGCATAGATTTTAGTATTTGTTTTAGAAAGGATGGCACTAACTCAGTGTTGTTTTTCTGTGAGAGTAAACTGAATATGTTTGGATTCTGGGCAGATGTTCTTGTCAAATGAGGACATTTTAAAAGAAATTCTTGGCCACAGGGGCATTTTGTTTTTAATTAAATAGTAGCTTTAAGCTTAATGTAGCAACAAGAGCAAACCTGCAAATCTTCTCATTTTAATGGCAGTCTGTGTTTACAGGATTTACTCTGGTCTTTTTTTTCATTCATTTAGTAATGTATTTTATTTATTTTTAATTACTGTACATAAACTTTTATTGTTTATCTTGCATGTCGTATTATTTTTGAAGTCATTTGTACATTTGAATTTTCTAGCAGGCATCATACTCTCTACATGGCAAGCTCTGAAAGACCACGAATATCTGTTTTAAAACAAGCAGACTTCATCTCTCAGTGTTTAAGTATATAAGATCAATATTCTTTCTCAACCCAGGCAAGGATAAGCACAGGCGAGTACACACAGTGTTCAAAGCCCTTGATGATGAAACTGAAACCGGTGACCTCTGACCCTCCCTGTCAGACGGGCCTACACTGTTTTGATTGGCTCTGCTCTTGATCTCCACCAGTTAAGTCTCCAGCATCCACTTTCAGCACAGCCAGATGGTGAGTGTGTGTGACCTGCAGCAGCTTGAGGGGAAAGTACATCACCTCTCCTGGCTCTGCATTTGCTGTCTGACTGACGCCATGTGCTTCAAGAGAAACAGTCATGCATTATGAATTTGGTAAGTGTTTGTGTTGCTGTCGTGGGTTTGTCGGCGAGTTTACTGTGTGCGATCAACCTTAGGACCCCTCTAACCCTAATAATCTCTCTGGACTATGGCAGGACGACACTCCAGACGACACTTCAACTTAGAGTGCTGTAAACACCTGAAATCTCACTTTTCAGAATCAAACACTATATGTTTGATAGACAGCTGTATTGACAGTGATGCAGTAATTGTTTGAGCAAATGGGAGGACAGCAGAAAGGGTGGATTGTGCTGCAATTGTGCTTCGAAGCATTTTTGCAGCATGAAAACCTGCAATAAATTGAGATAATTTATGATTCACATCACAGCTTATTACGAGGAAACTCCACAAACCTTTTACAGCCGCCTTTCAAGTTGACGGGGAATTATTGTTTCATAATCATACGTGTCGAGTCATTTAAGTGCCAGGGTTACATACAGCAAACGGCGTACGACATAGCGCTATAAAAGTCAGGAAATGATTCATGTGTGTACGTTTATCGCTGTAAACCAAACAGGAAATTTGCAGTCCGATGTGCTTTTCACTTCACTGTCTAACTACAATGAATCAATACCAACTGATGCAATTAGAGCCTAATGGATGTTATCTAAGCACACTGATTGCACAGTGCTGTCTGTACACAGTTACTGATAAATGTCGTCGCCTGTCGTGTAAAAATCAACAGTAGGCTGGAAAATTCTTATCAAGTTCTGTTTAGTTGTGTATATAAGGTAAAGGTGTGTGCAAAGATTAACAGTTATTTGGATTGCAGGCTGTGCACACAGAATATAGATAATCCTATTTTTTGTCTTTTTGTAAGCTTCTTTTTATTTCCAACCACGCCCTGCTTTCAGGCAATACAGCCGGAGTGGCTTTTGTCTTTGTAGTCTTTAGGTAGTTGCTGCATGTTCTCCACCCACACATAAAACCAAGGATTGGAGCAACAAGTTTGGATGATATTAGTTGGGGATATCCGACCTGGGAATTATAGTAAATTACACATCACACAAGCTCAGCTTAAATGCTTCCTGATGGACCTGTAGTGCTAGCAGTGCCAATACATCTCCCAGCTCATTTTTATGCTGCTCTATTGTGAAGTCTGTTGTGATTTAAAACATCAGAGTGGAACTGAGAAGACAGTCCCAGGATTAGAGGCACAAATGTTTTTCATGTTTTTCTTCAGGCAACACGAGGATCATTAGCAGGAACATATTGTACAATGAATGGTGTGCATCATCTCTAAATCACATTAGTCAACAAATGTTGAGCAGCTGTTCTTTAACACTAAAAAAACTGATCTCTGGTTTTCACATCAAGCACAGGTCTCTTACCATGTCTTTGAAGGCATTCTCGATGGCTCCGATCACCAGGCTCTCGGGTGAAACTTTCTTCTCGGTAAAGAATCGAGTGGGCGGGGTGCTGGGGGAGCCTGGAGCCCCCGCGGCACCCCGGAGAGACGCAGCCCTGGTGAGGGCACGCTGAGACGTCGGGGTGAGGTGGTGATTGATCGGTTCCTCGCCCAGGCATGTGGGTGGCAGCAGGTTGGGGGTGCAGAGAATCTCCATCACCTCCTGAAGGTGCAGGGCGATGTGGTGATGGAGGAGGCGGGAGGCCACTACAGCCGCCCCAGAACCAGCGTGGCCATCGAACAACGCCCAGTAGTGAAAGGTCAGATCCTCAGAGCTTTCCTGCACACAGGGAAGAGTGCACGCCAACCACACATACATTAATCAGTTGTGCGTTTCCAGGATGTAACATGAGAATAGGAACTTTGTCAGACTTTGCAATTTATCAACACGATCAACTACATCCTGAAAATGTTTTTATCTTCAATGGAGCGAATCAATCCAGAGTGTGACTGATCAATATGACTGTCTGCTGAGAATACTGGACATAGTTTAACTTTTTGTAGTCAGCAGTTGACTGAAAGAAAAAAAAAAAAAGTATTCCCTTGGTTGTCTGTCAACATGAATAATATTTAAGAATTGATCAGGAGTTGATTGTAGCTAATCAGACATTCAGGTCAGACCTAATAAGCATCTCTAAAGAGCATACACTGTTAAAAAAAGCAGCCGCATTCATCACTGAGGCTAAGAAATGTAGAGCTTTTTCTGCATATTTTAATTATAAGCAACAAGATATCTGTTAATGAAATGCAATGACTCATCATCCAGAATGATAAAAGTGTGATTGTAGAGAAATCCAAAGCGTCCTTCCTCATTGCAGCCATAGGACACACAGCTGTGGTTCCAAACCTGGAGGCTCAGAACCCATCAACCGGTCTCAAGATACTATAAATCCCTGGAGGAAATCAAACAATACACTCCTCTCCTTCTTTGTGTGTTGTTTCTAATCCCTGCTTTTTTTTTCTCTCCAGGATAGATTTACATCTTGAGGCTTCTTAAAGCGAACAAACTGAAACAATCCAAAAGGGGAACACTACTTGAAGAACTTTAAAATTTGGGAAACACTGGTGCAATATCTGGAGCGTCAGTGACTAGATATAATGTGTAAATTCAGTTTAGCAACACACTGGGGACAACTTCAGCAATAAGCGCAGCTACTACTCATTGTCCACTATGTAAATAAAGCCGTGCAGACGTCAGTGCGTCTCACAGGTTAATGTATGAAAGCTCCTTTTATGCTGCATTCAAATTCATCCCACAGGTGTTCAGCGGGAACACTGCCAGGAGACTGCAGCGGTCAGCTCAGTGATCTGATCCTAATGTAAACCTCCCCTTGGGGGTGCCAGATGTCTATGACTGGATGAGCCTGCTCTGCTATGATGTTAATGTTTGCTCTAGCTTCAATGTGCAGGTTTTAATAGGCCCGCTATGATGCACTATGTGCTCCGGAGCTGTATACGGTCTTGATCTACAAAGGGCCACCTCCCACATCATGTTTAGACAAAGTTTCCTGTGATCTGCCTCATCGATTGAACACCGTTTGAGTTTGCCGTCTTCACAAACTGCAGCAACTCTGTGATCCTCCGTTCTCCTGAATCCAACGGTGCTTTCTACTTCGAGACTCTTACTTGGCATTTTAACTCCTCTATCAGTGTTTAAATCTCCAAGTGGTTGTTGCACATTATGCTGTGACGAATATATAGAAAACAAACAAGAGTGCTGACGTAAACTGCATGTTTTATGGCCGCTGAGCATTAGGCAGTGCTAGCACATGTTTCAGTACACACTAAAGATCTGATTTTCTAAATTTAACACAGGCAGAATCTTCAGCATGAGTCTACGAAGCAAGCACGAAGCACTAGAAAGGCTCTACATGACTTTTATTGGTCTAGCATCACTGCAGTAGTGAGTCATGAGGTACTTGCATGAGTTTGCTGTAGGCTCTGGGTTGGCCTGAGTAAAGTG
The DNA here is from genome assembly GCF_000690725.1 of Stegastes partitus. Taxonomy (NCBI): domain Eukaryota; kingdom Metazoa; phylum Chordata; class Actinopteri; family Pomacentridae; genus Stegastes; species Stegastes partitus. The sequence continues at coordinate 444,632 of NW_007578068.1, read as the reverse complement.
CTGGTGGGCTGAGAGGAAATGTTAGGAGCAGTATTTTAGTGTCTCAGTGAGGAAAGAACAATGGAACAATGCAGAAAAGACAACATTTGTAATGATAGGAAAAGAAACGCAGCAGATAAACTTCAGTGTTTTTGTGGTTAAACTGTTATTCAAAAGAACAGCGCCACCACTGTGAGTTAAGAGTGTCAATGTACCGTGTGAATGTAGCACGCTGCCCTTCAAAAGCAAATGGCAGCAACTTCACATTTCATAATGATAGAGTTTTCCTAGGCGGTGTATCAGCCGATTGGTGTGCGAGAGCTGCTCAAGGCCAGTGTGGTGTGTAAAGGACGCTGTGCTGTACGCCCCAGTAAACTGCTGATGGGACAGGACCAGGGGACGGCGGGTCTCGACAAAACGCCCCGGGGACAATCAAGGACGAAAGTCACTCTGATTACCACCCGGATTTCAGTCACTAAATGCACGCTAACATGTAAAAAACTTCAGTCAGTGATAGAAAAAGATGGGTCACCTGCTTGCATAAATAGCCCTTGAACTTAAGTATAAAACTCAGTTTGGATTTGTTCTTTTTATTTGATAAATGTCTCTTCTAAAAATGTAATAAATCCTCTTATTTGTGCATTAAATCTCTTTATGAGACTTTCCACTTCACCTCACTAAATAGCCGTTTTGTTTTGTTTGTTTTTTAAACTTCAGCCCCCAGATATCATCATTTCAGCTGCACACACGTTTATCCATACAGTCGGCGTGTGACTGCTTCTAAGGAAAAGAAATAGAATAGATCTCACTACCGTACTGTATTCTTGCAGTCTACCTCTTTCTGTCACTGTAAAATGTGTCTGCAGAATGTCAGTGGAGAGGTGGTGGAAAGGTTACATACTTCCCTTCAGTTTGACTCACCGGGTTCTCCCGGAGGCCCAGGCCCTCCCCGTTGGGCAGGGAAGACCTCCTGCGAGCCATGGGCGTTCGGTTGGGCGTGGAGCTTCCTATGGGTCTCCTCTTGACCACCAGCACCTCACAGCAGCCCTGGTCCTCATTCAGTGTGCTCTTTCCTGCATTGATCACCCTACGCAGAGAAGAGAGAACAGAGCATTTAATTGGTATGTCACACTTTTAAGATATATGAGATAATTTGATAACAAGCAAAATATATTAAATCATAAATGACATTTAAAAGCCAGATTACAGTACCGCATACTACAGCCACAACATAAAACCACTGCTAGGTGATCATCTTGTTACCATGCACTGTTCTGCTGGGTAACCTTGGGTGCTGGCATTCATGTGGATGTTAATTTGACATCTCCCACCCACCTAAACACCTCTCCATGGCAACAGCCTTCCCCAAGCAGGACAAAGCACCCGGCACACCAAAGAGCAGATCAAGGAGCCTGACAACGATCCCGGGGCAATGAACTGGCATCCCAGCTCCCCCGGATCCCAATCTGAACCAGTATCCACAGGATCCACCGGAACAAACCTGATCCTCAGAGGCCCCGCCCTGCAACCCACAGGATCGAAAGGATCCACTGCCAATGGCACGGTGTCAGACACAACAGGAAACCGGTGGAGGCCTGATGTCCATGCCACATCGGGTCAGGGCGGTTTTGGCAGCACGAGGGGGAACTTACGCAGTATTGGCCAGGTGGTTTTAATGTTGTGACTACTGGTTTATATAAATGAGTTGTGCAATTTATGTGGGAGAAATCCAAAAATCCAGTAGAGCAACTTCAGCAGGCATGATGTGTTTACTATGCATGATATAAATATAAGAAAATTAGTGTAGTTGTAGATAAAAAAATATATACATAGTGTGATTCAAAATATAGTATATGTAGTAATGAAAGTAATATAGTATTAAAACTAAAATCAATGCTTAGAATAATATCTAATATACACAATTGAAATTTAAAACCCAACAAAGCCTCAGACGGATCTGAGGGATGAACTATTTCTAAGTCATCAGTTGTCATCTTAACTCACATCACTTCAAGTGCATCCTTCTATCACGAACACAAACAGCTTAGAAACAGCTGTGTCTTGGATTTAACTTTTCACAAGGTGATTGCGTGCCTTTGCCTTCATCACTACCAAGATACTGATTTCCTGAACACATGGCTGCAGATACGGGGGGATGGAAGCCGTGTGAACTTTCATCCGTGCAAAGGTCTGTAAAAACCCCATCCCAAACTTGATTTCTGCGTGAGAGTCTCAGGATAACCCTTCATGACAGCTAATTCTTGCTATGAACAGGGCAAGAAAATGTGAAATAAAGTCAGCAAATACACAAACCTTAAGTACACATTTCAGTTTGAGTCATACACATGTGGGCCAGAGGACAGCCAGACACATAAATACTGCATTATACAACACCTGGCAGATGGTGCACTACCGCTGTGAGCTGCTGTAGCTGTGGACAAGCACACGCTGCCTAACAATACTCCAGATATTCTCGATTTAGCCCCACTGTAGGAGATGTGAGGTCTACAGTGGCCCTATTAAAACTGTGCATATAGCAGCTTATGAAATTAGATGAGCAAAGGTCACACAGGAACAAAAAATATGTATTATTGAAGAAACTCTGTCATGTTTTACTTTTAAACAAGCAAAACGTAAATAGCGCTTGCTTAAATACATTAAGAAATACATTACATCAAGCTATTCTCAAAATAAGGTAACCGGTGGGAGTCATATCAGATAAATGAGGCGTTTTATGGCTACATGTTGATATGAGAGGCAGCCGTAATTAGTCCCCTATGTGGGATTCTATATAAATAATCCTAAGTGGTCATGAGGATGAACATGCAGAGCTGGGATCCTCCATCTCCAGCTAAGAAAACACCGTGGGTCATAAAACTGACAGGAAATTGACCTGGGGCCTGTCTTCACTCAGCGAGATTGATTTTAATTGCTGACTTACACAATGAGCTATTCACCACTTCCCTATCCTAAAAACTAAGAATAGCACACTCCCCACAGTGTGTTGATAACAGGGGTTTTAAGGAAACGCTTAACAGCCGGCCAATTACTTCAGTGAATCTACAACAGAGAGACGCATCAAGTAATTCTAACGAATTCATTGGTGATCATAACAAAATTAATTTTAAAGTTAAATACATCCATTGTT